>NC_047650.1:9795474-9835380 GCF_902201215.1 Prunus dulcis | reverse complement strand
ACATTATCCGCCACTACCACCACAATATGCTTGTATTAGGATTTCATTATTGTACTTTGTTAATTCATGTGTACATTTTGAATATTATATATATATATAAATATTTATTGGATAATTTGATCACTATTTTTCATATGTAATTTTATTTTGAAAATCAATTTAAATTAAAGTAATTAAGAAAAATCTTACAATTAAATTAAATTTAAAAAGTAAAAATTTGAAAAAATTAATATAATTAAATTAAAGTGATTTTAAAAAAATCATACAATTAAATTACAATTAAAAAGTAAAAATTTGAATAAATTAATATTAAAGAAATAATAAAACAAAAAGTCAAAAACCTTGCGCGACAAAATATTTTGTAGTGCAAACTATTAAATTAGTTTATTTTAATTAAAAAAATTTAAAACACAAAAAATATTTCGTCACGCAAATATTTGTGCGACGTTAGTATTCGTCGCGCAAAACTCTAAAATGTGGGCGGGTACCAAAAATGGAACGCGGGAATTTTTTTATTTTTTATAAATTTTTTTGAGACTTTGCGCGACCAATGTTTTTTGTCGCGCAAAACTTTATGCAACCAATGTATTTCGTCGCGCAAAACTTTAGAATTTTGTAAAACTTTGATCCATATGTTAATGTTTTGGCAGTCTGGTATGGTTCGGGAGGCTCCAGCCAAAGCAAGTCGAGCTTGTAATGTACTGCAATTCTAGCTCTTCAATGTTGGTTTAGATGCATAATACTGTATTCTCTTTCTTTTCAAGCTTTTAATGTTGGATTGAAATATTTATATCATTTAGTTATTAACAATTTGAGAGGTGGAAACTATCAAGTACTGTGCAATATTTCATGATAATTGTTGAATGAAGATATGACTTCTATTTATTTTTGTTTGGCAGTACAAGAGTTGAATGACGTGCGGGAGAACAAAAAAATTCATTGTTACACCACTTGATAAACCTAGATTCAACCGATGTCATAATTACAATAAACATCATATTATAACATGAAGTGTTGTTTTTACCTCTTAAGACATCGGGAAATATATCATTATAGTGGTTCTTGTTAAAAAGAATCGTAAATATGAAGAAAACGATGCTCATAACAGCCAGACACTACAATGTAGTGAAAATAACCGATGCTAAAACCTTAAGTGATGTGATTCTTATGAAAAGGCATCAGTGGTATATAAAGGACTGTTGTTGTAGTCAAAGACATCAGAAGTCAACAAAATTTGGACGAAAGTCAATAATTGAAGCTCATTAAGGCATCATTTTGGTTGAAGAAACCGATGTATATGTAAAAGGCATTGATTTTCCCTGATGACTTTTACACCCCCCTTTAACATCACATTACGAGGCAGCCGTATGTGATAGTAAAACGCATCAATTTTCTCTGATGCCTGTTAGCCTTTTTTTGGTAGTGTGAACTCTCGGATGGATGTCTCGATTGCTGAGTTGATTGCTCCTTTTTATATCAAGGGATGACTCATAGTTAACCATACATGTCGATTTGGGATTAAATACATGATTCTAACATATATAGCCACATGATTCGTATCCAACAATTAGAACCTCATGTATGTTGAGGTTCGATCCCAAAGGAATAATATTTTTTCCTCTTACATCCTTACACAGGGTCATAAAGTAGATATATATATATATATATATATAGTCCCCTTTTGTTAGGGATTCTTCAAATAATTTTATTTGAATGACACCCTTTAGGGTACCCTATGATATTTTTTTTTTTTCAACGATCCAAACTATCTAATTTTGAAGTCTTCATTCATAGATCTTCGTTACCAAAAATAAAAAAATAAAAAAAAAATTGTTCAAGAGTATGGTTTCAAGAGTATGGTTTCTTGAAAAAATTGGTCATTCTCATTTGAATCCAAATTTTGGTACCATACGATTTCTTCAAGAGTATGGTTTCTTGAAGAAATTGGTAATTCTCATTTGAATCCAAATTTTGGTTTTGTTTGAGTTAGAGCTTGCAAGCTGGTGCCATGAGATGAATGAGCTGGAGAAGGAGCTGCCATTGCCATGAAGAACTGAGCTTCAAGCTTTGCCAAGTTGGAGAAGAAGATTGCACAAAGGAGGTATGACTCATCTTCCTAAATAGATCTAGGTTTTTCTTGAGCTTGCTTGTGTTCCTTTGTAAGAATATTTTTCTATTTAGTGGATTGTCTGGTCGGTTGATGACCCCCAGTTTTTCCCAATGGTAGGTTTCTGGGTGAACAATTTCTGTTTGCATCTCTGTAATTTTTCTGGGTTTGTATTCTAGGTTCTCGTATGGTGGTTACTAGTCATCGTATATGAATTCTGGGTTTGTGTTCTTGGTGGTTGACTAGTCATCGTATGAATTCTGGGTTAGTGTTCTTGGTGGTTGACTTGTCATCGTATGAATTGTGGTTGACTAGTCATCATATGAATTCTTGGTTTGTGTTCTTAGTGGTTGACTAGTCATCGTATGAATTTTGGGTTTGTATCCTTGTAGTTGACTAGTCATCATTATCTGCTGTTTGGTGTTTGCTTGATTATGTTGTCTTCACACACTTTCACCATAGTTGTTGCTAGCACAGGGAATGACTAGATTGACGGGTCCTTCTGAGTGCCTAGGTTGTCACTAGTAATTCTCTAAGCTTGCAAGTACATCTTGGTATGCTCTGTGTATGTTATTATTTTGTATAATTCATATCTGACAGTTGACTAGTCATAAGAGTATTTGGTAAAGGTCTAGAGTGTGTGAAGTTTGTTGCGTTCTTGGTTGAATATCTTTTAAGTTTATCCCTCGTCACGTAAGTACCAATTTCATATATAGGAGGGGATATATATATATATATAGATAGAGAGAGAGAGAGAGAGAGAGAGAGAGAGAGAGAGAGAGAGAGAGAGAGAGAGTGCTTCAATTTAGGGATCCCTCAAATAAGTTATTTCAAGGACACCCTTGTAGACCTATTCTGCATTGCATATCACTAATCTAAATCGTCTATTTTATAGAAATTCATTCAAAGATCATCTCTGCAAAAAATTACTTGAATCCGATATCATTTGACCACTCAATTAAATGATTAAAATTTTAGTGCTTTCTTCGTTGATTTTGTTGGGCACAATTAGATGTCAAAACGTGTTCTGATTGGGCTAATTTTTTTAAAAGGGTGGTCTATAAAAATAGACTTGAATAATGAACAGTTTAGATCATTAAAAAGAAATTTGTAGTGGGTCCCAAAAAGTGTCCCTCTCCATATAGAAGAGGACTATATAACTTTCTGCAAACGGAAACACAGAACCTGTAAATCCTTTTAAGCAATTTGTGATACAGTTGGCATGCAATCAATGAACAAACAACCACACAAAATCACATTCCTAATAAACATCAGATTTTGGTGACTCGGAAACCACCACTTGGAAAAAAATCGGGGGATCGTCTAGGCAAGAGCTTCATTAATCAAAAGGAAATCTCAATACAAAAGTATCTTCTTAGCACGAATCACTTAATCCTAACTAAGTGGCAGCTATACCACTTGTGCAACTTTCCAAACCATTGATTGCTTCATGTTCTTCGGACTTCTTGTGGCAGCTTGCTCTTGAAGCTCTTCATCTTCAACCACGAAATCCATAGGAATGCAGATTTTTCAGTTGGATGCTAAGCTCACATCTCATCAAGCTATATACTTGACCTTGATGAAATCAATGGAGATAAAATGTATAACTAAGCGTAAGATGGTCAAGGATAGATCAGAGATTTGATTTAGATCATCATGCAAGAATTTTCGAAAATAAAACAATTTTTCTAATGTAAAAATCAGTTTTCCATTGAAAATATGAACTTTTCCCAAAATGAGCCACAACACCAGAATGAAAAGTTACTCTAAAATATTGGTGTCCAAATGGTTTTAAGAGGAATTACATGAAAGTATACATTTAGCAAGGAAAGCCAATTCAAGCTAACTTAAACCTAACAGTTTTTTTCTTTCTTTTACAAGACAAGCTCAAACGAACTAAAAAATACTGATTAGAAATTGCGCTTATGAAAAATAATAATTAAGAATTAACAGCAAAAGACATTGGCTATGATTGCTTACTGAGCCTTACTACTATGTTTTAATTACTGTTTAACATCTTCTGATTGAGGGTTAGGGTGATCATCCATTGGAATAACAAAAACAAGAGCAAGCCGATGTTGATCATCTTCCTATGTACTTTCCAATCATTCGAATTCTCTTTTTTCAAAACCGCTTGTATAAATAAATAAAGAAGCCATATATAATTAGAGAACATCACCCAAACGGAATTATAGTTTAACGTTGATAATCTAAAAGTTATACCCAAAGAATTTAGATATTTAATATTATATTAGGTTCCCATTAATATATTTGAATAATATTAAGGACACACGGTGACGAGGCCAAGGAGCCTCAGATATTGCATCAGCTCTTATTTTAGTGTACATATTCAACTGCATGTGCAAGGTGAGATTGACATTGGTCGACTTCCTGCTCAGAAGTACTGGTTACCAAAGTCGTTAAAGCCTTTCACCTTACCCTTGTTCCCACTGATTTTATTATCCGAAAATCCGAAAATAGCGTCGTCTTCATTGTCATCATCGTCGTGGTTCTGACCATTGTAGCCCCCGTTATTCCGGTTGCCGGAGTTGTTAAATCCCTGCCCGTTGTCGTGGTAGTTATGACCGTTGTAGCCCCCGTTATACTTGTTGGCGAAGTTGTTAAATGCCTGAGCGTCAGCGTTGTTGTCGCTAATTTGATTCCCTTTGACAGTGACAAGTTTGCGGTTGGGATTAATACCCAGAGGATATCCTCCCCCATTTCTGCCGTTTCCGCCGCCGTAACCTCGGCCATGTCCACCGCCGTAGCCGCCACCGTTGGGAAGACCCTTTTGCTTGGAGTTGGATCTATCTTCAGGATGGGTATCTGTGAGCCAGTTGAGGACCCCTCGGGAAGTGCCATGGATGGCACCGTCCAGAGGGGCCAGAGGGAAAGTCACGACATCAGCAACACTGTGCAGGCTGTCGAAGCCTTGCTCAAAACTGTCTCTCACCTGATTTTTCACTTCATGACTCGTCATTGTCTGGCTGATTAGTATTTAGTTGGCATGCGCATGCACAGAATATTTTATGAAGGCCAATACCCTTATCATATTACCATATTGATCATAAGATTCCTCACACATAAATAATTTACCTTTATCTTCTTGCTACTACAGGGCATGCCCTTTCTTGTCGCGGGAAATTTTGAATATTTCACATTTATAATTGCACACATACGTAAGCTGTAATACGTAAGTCGGAATAATTCTAAGATGATGAATTCAACAAAACTAATCCAGAAAAAAATTCAGTAAGGATAATCAAGTTGATTTGTTGATTTTTGCTTTTACAAAAGAGAGAGATCCCTCATCCATAAACAACTTGATTTATTTTTTTTTTTTTTTTTTGGTAGAGATGAGTTTTTATTTTTATTTTTTAGTACAAGCAATTATAGGGGAGGGGCTTTACACAAATATTTATTGGGTGCTTGGGGTTTCGAACCTCGGTTCACATAAGTGGAGGTGGAAGAGCTCAACTAACTGAACCATACCCCAATGGTTACGGAGATAATCTTTAAATGGTGATATAAAGATGAATGGTTCGTGAATCACATAGATGGTTAACAAGGAAGTACACCCAAGTGTTGTCCATATAGTTTTCCTCATTAAAAATAGTACATATAACTGTAACCGAATAAAGAAAAAGTTGCTATATATAGGTCCTCATCATGAAATAAGATGATGACCAGTTAATGTTTCACTACCAATAATATTTAGTGCTGTAAGGAATTTTCCTAAAGATAAGAACCTTGTTCTTTCCAAATGCTGATAAATTCACATCTTGTTGCATTGATTCTTATTTGCGAGGAGGATAGAGCATTTCAGCTTTTGGGTGTGTTTGACCGGATTCCTAGTTATCCTTTTTAAATGTTGCTTAGAAATGGATTTGGATCCTTTGCTTGGTTTTTCTCTGCTATTATCTGCTTGTCTTATCTTCTTCACACGCCATCTCATTTAAATTTGATCTAAAAACTAAAAATTAAACACTCTGAAAAATAATTAACCTAACTTGTATTGTGGCAGCCTTTCAGTCTCTTCCCAATCAACAATCTCTCCTCCTTTGAAAATTAGTTCTTTCCAATCTCCCGTACGTGCAATCTTGCAACTATAATATCAATTGCAAAGCCCAAAACCTAAAATCAATGCAAAGAATACTGTAGCTATGTTTTTTCTTCTGGAAATAACAGATTGTTTTGCGCTCTATCTAAACCTATTATGATATTCCTTTTTTATTTTTTTGTTATCTGAAAATTTCTTGAATTCAGTGCAAAGCCATAAATACACAGATTATTATTATTATTATTATTATTATTATTATTATTATTATTATTATTATTATTATTATTTTCAAGTTACACTAGATCAAAAGAATAAAAGATAAAGGAAGTACTACTCATAAATATTACTCAAAACAACATTATAGTCACCAACTAATTAGTTTTCGACAAGAAAGATTGAATTTTGGATTGAGGGGGCAAGGGTGAGAATTTTGGGGCAGACGTTGCATATAGAACGGAAAAAGAAAAAAAAAAACAAGCAGTTGCAGAACGTTAATTTCCCGTTAGGTCAATTATGGTTTTGTTTTTTCTTTTTTAATTATGAAGAAATTAGGTTTTTGTTTTAAGAATGATGTGTCTGTTGACGTGATCAACTTTAAATTCTTTGTATTAAATTTTAATAAGGTGGTGTGTGGAGGAAAGAAGTCAAGTAGTTCATGGTAGAGAAAATCCAAGTAGAGGATCTGGATCCCTTAGGAATACCACATTTTGTACTATACCTATATGATGTAACCATCTCGGGGCAATTTTAGTTTAGGAATGATTTGGTGGGTTAGAAAGTTCTTCTCTTTCGACTTTTGAGTTAGAGGAGATGACGAGAGAGTGGAGAGAGAAAGTACAATTTTGGGGGAGAGCAATTTATTTTCCAAGAAAAAGTCGAATAATTTTGAGACAAAAAAAAAGAGATAAAAATAACATTAATTATTATTCTGAAGTCGATTATCTGAATCGTTGATAGTAAATGATTTTAAGGGTGTTAAAAGTGTGTTTTATTGTGCTTGAAAATGTGTGTCCTCCTAAGTTCCTAGAGGTAATTTTACAAAGGGATAAATTTATCTTTAAAATTTTAAAGATAAAGTTGATAAGAAAATAAGACAAGAAGGTGAAAATAACAGCTCCCTTTATTTATTTATTATATAACTAAAGAGGCATAGTTACAAGCCTCAGATATTTGATCAGCTCTTATTCCATTACATGCATGCTTAGAGCTTGTTCCTATTCAGTATTCGTTGCCAAAGTCGTTAAATCCCTCAGTGTGGCCCTTGTTCCCGTTCAGTTTATTGTTCTCAAAGCCGAATTCAGAACCGCCACTGTAGGGGCCGCCGCCACGCCTGTTGCCAAATTTTTTAAATCCATAAGTTGGGCCCTCGTTGTTGCTAACCTCATTCCCTTTAAAGTTGAAAGTTCTGCGGTTGGGATTTCCACCATATCCACTGCCATTTCCGCCATCGCCATAGCCGCCGCTATAGCTGCCCCCATGTCCGCCACCGTAGCCAGCGCCATTAGGAATTTGCTTGGACTTGGATCTGTCAGGATGGGTATCTGTGAGCCAGTTGATGACCCCTCGGGCCGTGCCATGAATGGCACCGTCCAGAGGGGCCAAAGGAAAAGTCACGACGTCGGCAACCCTGTGGAGCTTGTCGAAGCCTTCCTCAACTGTGTCTCTCACCTGATTTTTCACTTGGTGACTCGTCATTGTCTTGCTGATTAGTTTTTAGTTGGAATCTGTGAGTTTGCTTGGATGATCGACTTATTGCCTCACAGTCTCCTTTTATAGATGTTGGCATGCGCACAGAGGATAATACAAATTCTATATTATTGATCATAAGATTCTTCACATTTATCTTCTTGGAATAATATACTACAGTACGGGCCTAATGTCTTATCTCAACTTGTTTTTTTTGGGGTAAATATCTTTTAAATTTCTCTGCTACATACGACCCATTAATTGCTCAGCTATGTGTGATGCTCAGTTGCATCCGTAAGCTGTGTTACGTAATTAAGTTGGAATAATTCTAAGATGATGAATTCAACAAAACTAATCAAGAATAAATTCACTAAGGATAATGGAGTTGCTTTTAGCTGTTTTCAAAAGAGAGAGATCCATTATCCATGTGCCTCAGTTGATTTTTTGTTGTTGATAAATTATAGAATTGTATTCATAATTTAATCAAAAAAGTCACTAGTCATAAATGACCCATACAAACTAGTCATAAAAGACCATTATAATAACGGAGCAACCAACAAATATAAATAAGACATTACCATAAGAATATTGTTCTTATAAGTATTCATGGCTTGTTTCGTAAGTGTTTTTTTTTCTTTTCTTTTTTTTTTTTTCAATCAATGGAGGAGGGAAGGGAACGCTTAATTGTAACAGGCTTGGTTGAGAGCTAGTTTGTGACTACTTGTGTGAGTTGGGTCCTTGAAAGATGGATGGTGGGAAGTTCAGTTAGTAATTTCGAGAAATTCCTATAGTTTTGAGGAGTTCTATTCTTATGATATTGTATGTTTAATTTCAAATAAGTTGAGTTCAAGAAAATTCATGCATGGCAAGTTCGAATTTGATAAGGATAATGAAGGTGACATATATAGCTTTCAGAAAAGAAAGATCCATATCTAATATATTTTTTATTGATTTTTTTTTGCAGTGATGATCTTTAAATTGCGAAAATTTATTAATAACGAGTGAACAAGCATATTTTCTATATAGCATCTCTCGTCATTAAACTTACCATAAAATATTGTAAACGGAAAAAAAAAAAGTCTCTATATATCACAGTTCAAATAGGATAAGAACCTTATTTCACTACCAACAAATGCGTAGTGCTTTACGGAATTTTCCTTGAGATAAGAACCTTTCTTTCCAAAGCCTTTGGACCAAAGTTGATAATTTCACAGCCAATGGAATTCACAGGTTCCCATTTGAGAGGGTAGAGCATTTCAGCTTTGGCATGTGTTTGACCAGATTCCTATTAATCTTATTGGATGTTGATTTTATACAACTCTTATCATATCATGTATAGTAAATAAAATGCAAATGGGACCTAACAACCACTTCATCCGTTTACTGTACATCATGAAGCTTTGCTCCATCTGTGTTAACAACTCATAAGTTTAATAAACTAGTTCTGATTGTCCATAGAAAGGAAAATGCTAAGGAGACTATCTTTATTAGCGACCAATTTATATACTTATACTAACGACGTCCTCGAGGATTTAATTGTGTGTATTTTTGGTTGCCAAACTAGTAACAAATTTTTAGTGCGTCAAAAAGCCAAACTTATGAATATTATGACTTGAATTTTGTTTATTTATGATGGCAGCACGATGCAGGCGAGAGGCAAATTATTTGTTGACATTTTTCATTGATAATCTAAAAGAAGATATTAATGTCAAGCACCCATTAATTTATTATAATAACACATAAAAACGAAGCCTACCCGAAGAATGAGCCTCAGATAGTACATATATTGCATCAGCTCTTATTTTAGTGTAAATATTTTAGTACGTACATATTCAATTGCATGCACGCATGCAACGAGAGATTGCCATTGGTTTGGTTCACAGGCAGGCGCACTTTCTTCCTGCTCAGTAGTACTGGTTGCCAAAGTCATTATATCCTTTCACCTTGCCCTGATTCCCCTTGACTTTATTATCCTCAAACCCGAAAACAGCGAACTCTCGGATAGATGTCTCGATTGCTGAGTTGATTGTTCCTTTTTATATCAAGGGATGACTCATAGTTAACCATACATGTCGATGTGGGATTAAATACATTATTCTAACATATATAGCCATGATTCATATCCAACAACTAGAACCTCACACTAGTTTTAAAAAAATTCTTGCGCGACGAAAAATTATTCGTCGTTCAAAGTCACTTTGCGCGACGAAACTTGAAACTTCGTCGCTCAAAGTCTTGCGCTACCATATTTTGTGCGACGAAAAATAATTCGTAGCACAAAGTCACTTTGCGCGACAAACTTTTGCGCAACGACAATAAATCGTCTCTCAAAGTCTTGCGCGACCAATTTTGCAAGACGAAAAATAATTCGTCGCTCAAAGTGACTTTGTGCGACGAAAAGTAAACTTCGTCGCGCACAGTCCTTCTAAAAATAAATAAAATAAAAAATTATTTTTTAAAATCTTTGCATGACGTAATCCAAACATTTTGTCACCTAAACCAATTTATTTTTGTTTTTTATTTTGTATGCATAACACTTAAGAAATTAAACGGTATATATATTTATTAAGTAGTTTTAAATTTATTATTTTAGATCGGATCGGATTTTTGTTAGAAAAATATATTATTGTTGTTCGGATTGGGTTTTTGTTAGAAAATATATATTTTAAATTGACGATCGAGTTAGTTCATTGTATTCATATAGGGGCAAGGAGTGTAGCTGTAAAAAATCATCAAAATCGGAGTTAAAATAACTGTTAAATCGTGATTTTTCATTATAACCGTCGAAAAGTTTTGTCCCATTACTTGATCTCTGAATGTTTATTTTTTTCGATTTTTGGCGTATATGATCTCGAAGTATAAACAAACAAGTTTGATGGTTGGATCGTTGAAACTAGTTTTTTGAATGCATATGCCATCAAAACAATATATTCACTAACAATTAAGAGTTTATTTATACTTTCGTTAAATATAACATAAGATTTTGTGGTATCCACTATAGTGTAAATATTTTAAATTGAAGATCAAATTTAGTCATTGTATTCATATAGGATCAAGGAGTGTAGCTATAAAAAATCATCAAAATCGGAGTTAAAATAACCATTAAATAATGATTTTTCATTTATAACCATCGAAAAGTTTTGTCCCGTTACTTGATCTCGAAGTATAAACAAACAAGTTTGACGGTTGGATAGTTGAAAATAGTTTCGTAGAATGTGTATGCCATCAAAACAATATATTCACTAACAATTAAGAGTTTATTTATATTTTCGTTAAATATAACATAAGATTTTGTGATATCCACTAGTGTAAATATTTTAAATTGAAGATCAAATTCAGTCATTGTATTCATATAGAGTCAAGGACTGTAACTGTAAAAATCATCAAAATCGAAGTTAAAACGAAGCCTACCCGAAGAATGAGCCTCAGATACATATATTGCATCAGCTCTTATTTTAGTGTAGATATTTTAGTGCGTACATATTCAATTGCATGCATGCATGCAACGAGAGATTGCCATTGGTTTGGTTCACAGGCAGGCACTTTCTTCCTGCTCAGTAGTACTGGTTGCCAAAGTCATTATATCCTTTCACCTTGCCCTGGTTCCCCTTCACTTTATTATCCTCAAACCCGAAAACAGCGAACTCTCGGATAGATGTCTCGATTGCTGAGTTGATTGCTCCTTTTTATATCAAGGGATGACTCATAGTTAACCATACATGTCGATGTGGGATTAAATACATGATTCTAACATATATAGCCATGATTCATATCCAACAATTAGAACCTCATGTATGTTGAGGTTCGATCCCAAGAAATAATATTTTTTCCTATCACATCCTTACACAGGGTCATAAAGTAGATATATATATATATATATATATAGTCCCCTTCTGTTAGGGATTCTTCAAATAATTTTATTTGAAGGACACCCTTTAGGGTACCATACGAATTTTTTTTTTTCAACGACCCAAACTATCAAATTTTGAAGTCTTCATTCATAGATCTTCGTTACCAAAAAAAAAAGAAAAAAAAAAGAGACAAATTGAAAATCATTAAGGCATCTAATTGAGACCAACAAATTATAATGAACACGGTGCTTCAAGAAAGTACACAAATTTCAATAATTTAATTGAATGGTCAAATGATATCGGATTCAAGTACTTTTTTTTTTTTCTAGAGATGATCTTATAATGAATATTCACACAATAGACGGTTTGAATTAGTGAAATATAATATGGAGTGGGTCTTACAAGGGTGTCCCTCTTCACTTTATGACTTTATGAACCTCTATGAGGATGTGAGAGGAAATATATATATATATATATATATATATGTTGACAGAAGTGTGAGAATATAGCTTAGAACGCAAGCTAATGCCCACTTGACAATATTCCTCCACTTTTATCTATATATAATGGGGAGAAATATACCATGTTTTGAAAGTGGACAAGGCAAAGCAATCTTCAACTTTGATCAGCTTCCAACTGATACGTACAATGACATTTACCAATATGCTGAAGGCGTTGGGTTTGCTCAACAATGGTCCAGCTCCAGAGCAATGCTACAATCCAAATAGTACCAGAGGCACTCCTGCACCTACTACTTCCAAAGGATATAATCATCCAGGTTATTCTCCTCCTCCTCCTCCTCCTCCTCTTCCTAATGTGGTTAATGGATATCCAGTCAATAATAATTACACTCCTAATCCTGCTCCTAATGCGTACTACTACTATTATCCCACACAACCAGCCCCAACTAATCCTTCAGAAATAAGCCATGATAATGTGACGACGTTTGTTCCTCATGGACATGACATTAGTGAGGGCTTAAAGCCACCCAATGCATATGACAATAGTTCCTCAATTGCTGGACCTGACCAACCGGCAAATTCGAAAAGTAGAATTAGTACTTGTGCTAATCCCCAGCTGCCCAAGAGTAATGGAAAAGTTGACAAGCACAAGAATATTGGAGAAAAGAATGGCAAGAAAAAGAACGGGAAAAAAAAGAGTTCCAGATCAAGCGGCGATTCATTCAAGGTTCATGGGAATACTATTAATGGAGGCAAAGGCGACAAGGTTGGAGTTTTCGACTTTGGTAACAAGTATAGTAGAGGCGGCAAGAAGAGAGATGAAGAAGAAGAAGACTCGACTGAAGAAGAAACTGACTCCGGTACTGAAGACGAAAGAGATTAGTTCTGAAGTAATTACTACATATATGATGGCAACAGTAAATAATGGAGTTGTCAAAATATATAGGCAACTTACATGGTACTTAAAGATCAAATTCAACAATATTCTGTAAATGTTATCTAGTCACTCTTGATTTCAAAGAAAAAAAAAATTGTGTAACGATTATATCTAGCTATTCAATCGCAGTTATGGTGGATATGTATTCAATCTTATGAAATTATATTTCATTTGGGAGCAGTTATTTTCAAATAGCAAGTACTCGAAATATATGTTGGGATTAAGCAATCTTTATTTATTTATTTATTAAAGGCCAAAGACCAAAAGACTTTATTCATCAATAAAATGCAGAGAACACAAATCATCTGAAGGTAAGAGTGAAGCCAACTAGGCCCCCTTCAATCCAATAACATGTCTCATTACAAGATAAAGCAAATTTGGCTAATTGGTGAGCCACAAAATTACATGAACGAGTGCTCATGTCAAATTCAGTTCGGTTCACGGCCTTAATCACCTCCAAACAATCACTTTCAATAATCAACCTTGTGAACTCTGCATCTAATGTCATATGACAACCTAGGCTTCAAAAGCCTTAGGTAAAGACAGCCAATTACAAGTTTAGCCATGGCATCCATTAATTCTTCATTGGCATTTCGGACTACTACCCCGTCTTTCTATTAGCGACACAACATGCCATCAACAATTAATTTTAGCAAATCCCCCTCAGGAGGTTTCCAACGTCAAGTAACTAATTGGGACTAAGTAATCTGCAAAGTGACTGGAAGATTATTTTTTCTAGCCACTTGAAAAATGTTACTCTATTTAGCTATGAGAATCACGACATTTCTAATAATAAAATAATTGTCAACTTTTTCTAATATTAAAATAATAACTCTTATTAGAAACACTTACATATATGTTGTTTACACCATAATCAACCGAGCATTTCCAGCCTCAAAGCGACTAGCACCAAAGGCAGACACGCCTTCTTCCCTACCGAAGGAAGACATTCTTCCGAGGTGCCAAGCACCTGCCGAAGCTCCCGACTGCCGAAGGTCCTAATTGCCAAACCTAATCTCCAGCACACGAGTCACCATCACAGTGACTTGCACAAAGTCCCACATCTAAACTTTGTGCAAACCTCCCACATTCACCTCCCTATAAATAGGGAACAGTACCCAAGTAAAAAGGGTAACTTCTCTCTCACTTTTACTGTTACTCTGCCAATTTTACTACTCCTAGCTGACTTAAGCATCGGAAAGCCTTCGGCCGGCACCACACCGGTGTTTGAAGCTTAACGACTACTTCTTCTATTTTGTCTTCTCCAAACTCTTCTCTTACCAAAGGTCCGCACCTTCTCCCCTGCTGAAGGCAATCTACTTCTCTCCAAGTTCACCTCCCAAAAAGAGCATCAATGCGTGTGAGAATGACAAAATACAAAAGATAAGGAGAGAAAATGATGAGGATTAGCAAAGCCTCATCTTTTACATAATAGTCTTGATAGATATGTTTCCTAAAAACGTCCTCAAAATGCTTTTACGGGTTGGAGCCTAACACCAACAAATGCAGTGCAGTAGTGGGTCTTGGAAATGGTTTAAAGTTAGAATCTGCCTCCGTGTCATGACTCATACATAACATTTGAGGTGTGAAACATCCTTCAACCAAGAAAAACAGCGTCTTCGTAGCAAAAGAGAAATGGTATATATACTTTACTTTTCGTAAAAAGAAAAGGTATAGTCAGAATAAAATTTTCTTTTTATTTGATGGTGGGAATGAGTAAGCAGTGACAGATTTATTTAAGGGTGAGTGAAGACTATTACCCTTATTAGGTCCTTTTTTGTTGCCCGTGAAATTCAATTGATACTCTTTTGAGCAAAGTGCTATGGGGATAAACTGTTTGATAAAATTCCTTACATGTAAATTATCTAGCACCCACCATCTTCTTTTTGTTTGATGCTAAGAATAAAGTTCATTCGTTGTATTATCGATCGAGTATGGCTAAGTCCTTAATAAAAAACCCAGTACTCTAAACCCTCACGCATACGACTTCATTGGAATATTCAAAAAGCGTTTGAAAAGCTTCCAGGAATTGGAAGCCAATGCTTTATTACGTGATAAGAAAGAATCATATTCCGCCCATAGCAGGAAGAAATATCATCATCAATCACATTCTCTTCTCGACAAAGCTAACACTTATATAAGAACCCAAGTTAATTACCAAGATGTGTATGCAAACTTAAGATAAAAAATGTCAACAGGCCAGCTATTTCTAAAGCCTAACTTGGAGAACCAAAACAGCAGGTTCTCGAGGCCACCAGGTAATGCCCCCCAGCCAGCAGCTGCTTCCAATAGCAATGGAAAAAGTGGCAGCAAAGCAAAGAGTGGCTCTAAGAAAAAGAAAGGCAAGCCATCAGGCGATAATTTCAGAATTAGTGGGAATACTATTAACGGAGGCAAAGCCGACAGGGCCGGAGTTTTCGGGTTTGGCAACAAGTACATTGGCCGCAAGAAACAGGTAGAAGAGGAGTCCAGTTCTGGAAGCGAAAGCGATGACTCCAGTGAAGACACAGAGTGAAGTGTATAATAGAAGGTTTGTGGACCATAATTAAATAATGACTTTTCCACTGCCTCTTAATATGCACTGAATTACTAAAAATACCTAGAATAACAGAGGTTTTGTAGGCCTCTTTCTCTTGTTATCCATATATGTGTGTAATTTAAAGAGAAATAATATATAGGCAAACCTTGCTATATATATGATCCACATGCAATTCCACATTAATTAAAGCGACCCCAAATGCAAGACAGGACTTCCAATTCAATGATATAATTGATGCTGAAGCAATTTTCAACCTAGATTAGTACTAGTCTAACCATGTTGGATCAAAGTCACCAAATTCGAGAATTAAACTCAACTCCTCAATGAAAATTTGGGTCTATATCATCTTTTTTATATTTATTTCTCAATACAAAACTACCAATTTTCAGCTAGCTTTTTCCTATGTACTAGATAGACAATCTTAACATGATTCCATTCCCAGGTTCAAAGTATTTGCAATGCAAACCCTCTCTTTTTCATTTATGTCCAACAGTTTTGGGATCCCTTTCATGTTGTAGGGTCTGATATGATATGAGTTACTCCTCACCTTTCTCAGTGCCCCATCCTTCTAAATCCTTTGGGTCTTGACAACAATAACTAATTTTGTGGATCCCTAAACCCAAAAATAACAAGAAAAACTAAATAGGGACTGCTACGGGCCTTCAAACAAGGTAAGGCCCAGAGAGGATAAGGTAGGTGGGGAAATAAGACAGTTGGGTGCAAAGATAGGATTGTGGTTTTTCAAATTTTCATGATGGGTGAGTAGATAAGGTAGGTGGGAAAATAGGACAGGTGGGTGGAAATAGCAGCACTCATTATTTTTTAGTCAAATTCCACTACTACATATTACGATTTGCGCGACGAATACCATTTCGTCGCGCAGAGTAACATATAGTCGCACGAACTCAAGCGTGACAGACAATTCGTCGCACGTTATCTGTCGCGCAAAGATCGTGAAGAAAGACTTTGCGCGACCGATTGCACCACTCGTCGCGCAATTTGTGCGACGGTTAACCTTCGTTACACAAAAGGTTCAGAGACTATGAAACTGTTCGTCGCACAAAATTATGCGCAACGAAAGTAGATTCGTCGCCAAAACAATGCACGGCGAATAATTTTCGTCGCGCAATACGTCTCGTAGACATTTGCGGCACAAAGAGTTCTTCGTCGCGCAATTCGTGTCAACACGTATTGCGAGACGAAACACTGTTGTCGTGCATATATTTTTGCGCGACGAAAATGTTTGTCGCGCAATACGTGCCCAAAAAGTTTGCGCGACGCAATACTGTTGTCGCGCAAATCTATTTTTGGGACAAAAATGTTCGTCGCGCAAGAATAATTATATGTAATTAAAAAAATGAAGCATTTTTTTTCGGAATATATACATTTGCGCGACGAGAGAGATTTCGTCGCGCAAAATGAATATATATAATTATTATATAATTTTAATATTACTTTTGTTTTATTTTATAAAAAAAATAAATTTGGTTTTTTTTTTTGGGTAATAAAATGAAATTCCAATAAAAAAAATTGAATTGTAAATAACAAATCTATTATATAAAATAAATGTATGCTAGAAGAGAAATATTTAAAAAATAATTACGAAAATAAAAAAACTAATCGAATAATGTTCCAAAATCTACATTGTCGTATGGCACATGCAGTTCAAAGGTCTGGGGGTCTACAGTGGCCGGCGTCTGGTGGGGATGCTCGGGATGGACGAGCTCGGAGGTCGGCATATCAAAATGCGGGACTGGAATGCCGGACTGTGCGAGGGACTGCAGAATGACCGACATCTGACTCTGAAGAGTGGCCACCTGTGCTGTCAAAGCAGTGACCTGACTGTTTGACTGCGCTGATGAACGGGGTCTGGGTTTCCTCCGCCTGGCATTCCCCATCCCTCGACAATATGTCCCCGGTCTCCTCCCTAGAGTCTGATCCAATGTCTCCATCAAGATCTGAAACCCAGCATCCTGTGGAGGATCCACAGACTCGATCGGAGTATCGGGAGGAAGTTGGGAGGCGGACTCCTGAAGAACCAACTGGCTCCTCTCCACCATTGTCGTCTGTTTAGCATAACATAAAATATAAATTCAAACATTCATATAATAACCTTTAAAGTTGAATGCGTAACATAAGAATTAAAATTAAATAATACTTACATGAAGGGACTCGGCCAACTCATTCCTAGGTCGAACATAAACGTCGCCAAAGAAGTCGATCTCTGGGAATTTGGACCCCCCTTAAATTGAACAAAAGAAGAAAAATATTAGTACGAAAAAATAAATTAAAAATAATGAAATATTAAAAATAAATTAAAATTTATTTTATTATTACCTGCCGTCGTGCATCCATCCTATAGGAGAAGGGCCTGGAACCCGAATGATGGAGAAGAGTCTTCTTCTTCCTATTGCCCTTATTGACTTTGGCTTTATTCTGTTACACAAAAAATAAAACGTATTAGTTGAAATTGAAATTAAATATAAAAAATTAAAAAAACATTAGTAAGAAAATAAACATTAGTAATTAAAACATTAGTAAGAAATTGAAATTAAATATAAAAAAATTACCACAAAAGCGGGCGCCTGAAAATGAGCCCAGAGCCACGCTCAACTATCCTCCCGCTCCTCAAGCTCTTTCGGGCAACCCTCTTGAAGAGCGACTTGCGGATCATCAAACGCCTCAAAATGGTGGTGCAAGTCGTTCTTCCACTGTTTGTACCTCTGAGAGAAGAGTCTGTTGACGTACGCCAACGACTCGTTCTCCAGGTCCTCCAAGTTGTAGTTCGTCTGCAATAAATTAATTACATACATTTAAATAATAGAAATATAACGTTTGAAAGAAAAAGAATGAAAAGGCCTACATACCGACAACTGGCCGCGAACCTCCGTCTTGGTCTCGTCAGGCATCACCTTCCAAGACTTCCATTGCATCGGGCAATGGCTCCGAATGACATGACCAATGTCGTGGGCCAAGGAGCTATGCAACTCCGCCGTCGGTGCAGCCCGATGTCGCTCGTCGTATCCGATGTTGATACGACTGTTGGTCCCCCGGGTGACCTTCGCCGTCTTCAATTGCCGACACGGCCCTCGGGTGTTCTTCTTGGCTGCAAAGAAAGATGACATGAATGTTAAATAAATAACAAATTTAACAATAAAATACACACACACAAAAACAAAAACAAAAACAAGAAATAAAAAAGAAAACTAACTGGAGAAAAAGGAAAGCTATACCTGGCTGTGACCCCGACGCATCAGTGGATGTGGTGTCGGTGGTGCTGGCGGGCCGATGACGCCGCCTGGCGCTAACAGGCTGCGCCACTGATGAAGCTGATGAAGCAGGCGCCTGGGACCCCGCGGGACCAACTGCCAAGTGGTCCATCAGTGCTGGCGCAGTGGCAGCAGATGTCGGCTGAGCCGGGGGCTCCGAGCTCGGCGTAGTCGTCACCGCCCTACGACGTCTAATCAGGTCTGACATCTGCACAATTTCATTAATACACATACAAATTAATAAAATATACGAATATTTGAAAACACATACAATTTTATTCAGATTCTTGACCTAGGGTTTGCGAGTTCGGAGTATCTGGGACTCCGATCCACGATCCGTCGAATCCTAGACGATCCAAGAAATACAAGGTACACCATACGTGAGTTTGAGTTCGATCCAACGGTCCGAACATAACAAACCCGAAAATCGCACAATAGGCAAAATCCGTTCGAGACTCAAACGGTAACCAAATTCCAATCCGAAAACACCTGCACTCTCGTGACAACTAGAGGATTGCACTGGGACCCAATGCATGACTGCTACAGTAACCCACGCGCCGGCAGCGCGTGGGTGTCCAAAGCGATACGAATCGCCGGAAAATTCTAAAAACTAAGGGCCAAGGTTCCTACCCTAGGTTCAAAACATCAATTGGAGCCACTTTTGTTCTCAGACCTACCCCGAAAAATGGCCATAAGTGGCTGGAATTGCAATTCAAAATCCGGCCGAAACTTAGGGTTTCAAATCCACTGCCCTAGTGCAACAATTTCAGAAATCCTACCCAACCATCAGCTAAAGCATCAAAAATAGGACAGAAACCATACCTCAGGTGTCCGATTTGGTCGCCGGAGGAGAGAGAACGACGACGGCGCAGATTCGGTGAAAACTGAGGAAATTGCGGGTGCTGGCTCGACGGTGAAGGTGGGGAAGCTCCGGGGTACCAGCGTTGTGGCGGCGGGGTCCAATATCCACTGGGTAGGAGGCTTAGCTGACGGCGGAGAGAGAGAGAGACGGTTGTGAGTTTAAGCAATCTGGGGAAGAAGGAGGCCATCGCGTGGTTTCTGAAATTTGATTCATTTTTGCGCGACGAAGAACAAAAGAATGCAAGATCCCTTCTAGCTTTATCACTATCCCTGTTCATCCATAAACCCCTTCGTATGCCCATTCTTTCCAAATCAAGACGAGCTTTGATCGTGTCCTTCGTCTTCCCCTTGATATCTAGAATCGTGCCCACCAATGTGTCGAATACATTTTTCTCAACATGCATCGCATCTAGATTGTGCCTCAATTTCAGTTTCGACCAATATGGGAGCTCAAAAAACATAGGCTTGTGCGTCCAGTTCAAATGTGTAGAAGGTCTGGTCCAACTAACTGTTTTCCCGAACGGAGCAAAATCCAAACGGTTCAGCTGTTCCAAGATCTTATCACCGAACCATTCTCTAGGTCTGAGGCGACGCTCTGTGTTCCCGTCGAACTCTTTATCTTTTTCCCGCCATTCGTGGTCCCATTGCAACCATCTCCGATGACCAAGGTAACAAACTTTTCCTGCGTGCCAACCAGAAGTTACATCTTCCTTGCATACAGGACATGCCATATAACCCTTTGTGCTCCACCTAGAAACCATTGCATATGCTGGGAAATCATTCACGGTCCACATAACTGCTGCCCGCAAAGTGAACATCCTCCCAGTTGATTTATCGTACGTGCGAACACCGTTTGTCCATAAATCCTTCAGCTCATCAACCAGAGGCCTTAAGTACACATCAATTGACCTACCAGGATCCTCAGTTATCAAAACAGTCATCATCATGTATTCTTTTTTCATGCATTTCCAAGGCGGCAAATTATATGGGAATACGAAAATCGGCCAAGTGCTGTGGTGTTGGTTTAGAACCCTATACGGATTGAATCCGTCAGTGGCAAGTCCCAATCTCACATTTTGGGGATCAGCAGCAAATTCGGGGAACGTTCGATCGAACTCTTTCCATGCCTCCCCATCTGCAGGATGCCGCATTACATCATCGTCTACCCGTTTTTCCTTATGCCATCTCATGTCTGTGGCAGTATGCGCCGACATATACAATCTCTGCAACCTAGGTTTAAGGGGCAGATAACGCATCACTTTTTGTGGTATCTTAGTCGTTCTATTCTGGGATGTCATTTTGAACCTCGACTCATTGCATATAAGGCATGTATCCAACGTTTCATGCTCTTTGTAGAATAACATGCAATTGTTTTTGCAAGCGTGGATTTTTTCGTAACCCAATCCAAGACCATGCAACAACTTCTGTGCATGTTTATGGTCTTTCGGCAAACAATTGTCCGTCGGAAGCATTCTCTTGAAAACCCCCAAAAAGTAATCGAAACACAGGTTCGACATATGATACTTTATTTTTCCGTTCATTAGCTCTACAATGGACGTGAGAACGGAAAAGCTCTCGCACCCCGGGTATAACTCTTGGTTTGCATTTTTTGACAGTTTTTCATATTGTTCAAACTCCGCGCTGTCTATTGGTGTTGGCACGTCATCTTCCCTTTCGTGATTGATGTTGGTCGATGCAAATGGAAAAGCATCCTGTATAATATCCATGACTTGATCATTATGATCCACAATAGGTTCAACACTGTCCATTCTTGTGGCATTTGAAGACGAAGCATGGTCTAATTGTTCCCAATGAAGGTTCCAAATGCTATATGTCTCAATCATTCCATTCCTTACTAAATGAAATCCAACATTTTCAATTGTCTCCATAATCACAACATAACAATCACAACAACTTCATACGAAGTTATAATGTCACCTTATGCCTCCGGTAAGGGCCCTATCCCATTTGGGAATGCATAGTCCTGTCACGTAACCTACGGCTACATGAGATTAGATTTCGACATGGATGAATTTTGGCAGCATCTCGATACAGTTCTTGAGGTGGGCATAGGTATAAATACCTACGTACCACCCGAAGAACGTACCGAGATGACACCAAAATCTCCACAATCGAAACCTAATCATGTAGCCGTAGATTACGTGACAACACTATGCATTACCAAACTGTCCAAATAGTGGGACAATTCAAGAATTAATTGGACCGCAGTCATGCTTTACGCATCCATGTACGAAATCCAACTAATCTCGAACGGGAAACTAAATGTTACTAAACATACAAATAAAAGTACGAAGTTAATTTCAATTAACTTCGTACATCACAACACATTATGCTACGTCACGCACAATTTAACAACATAATATAAATATAACTTCACAAAAAAAATGTACACATAACAAACTAACTTTAACATTTTTAATATATAAAACGAATAAAATACCGTGTCAATCGTTCTCCACCAATCGCTAATTACAAATATCCCTAACGAGAACAAAATTAATAGCGTTAGTACTAATTTACATTAATACTTATAAACTAACGACAAAAAATACTTACCCGATGAACGTACTGAATTTCCAGTAGAGACAGCGGCAGAGAGGTTGAGAGAGAGGCAGAATTCTGATATGTAGAAGAAGGACTTTGCGCGACGAACAATACAATTCATCGCGCAAAATGCCGTTGCGGAAAACCATTTTTCCGTCGCACAAAACGAGTTTTTTCGTCGCGTAAAAACTTGTCGACAAAAAAACTTTTGCCCACGCAAGACATTTGCGTCGCACAATATTTCGTCGCGCATATTCTTGTCCTCATCGCGCAAAACCAAAATTCCGTCGCGTAACAATTCAGTTTCGTCGCGCAAGAATGTACGGACATCTGCTTTACTTCGTCGCGCAAAAAAAAAAAAATCCCCCTCAATTATTTTGGCGCGAAATTAAAAATATCCTTCGTTTTCTTAAGCGACGATAAATGATTTCGTCGCGCTAAGTTGTCTTTTGCGACTAAACCTGTCGTCGCATGAGTTTTCGCAGCCAAATAACCTCACCTTAACGCGACGAAGTCTCTCATCGTCGCGCTAGGTTTTCTTACGCGACGATTGCTCTCGCCGCACAAGTGTTTGGCGCCAACAGAATACCCGGGTTTTTTTCCCCCCTTTGCGCGACGAAGGTGTGTCTATGTCGCGCTAAGAGGTTTTGAGCTTTGAAAACTTTGGTCGCGCAAGTTTTCAATTTTTTGCATCGCTTTATTGCGTTTTGCGCGACAAACATATGTAAAACGTAGTAGTGTTTGGAGTAGATTAATAATTTGCAAGTATATACATTTTGTGCAATGGACTCAAACAAACAATCTGTGACTCTGTCTTTGTTGCTTAAACTTTGGCAGGTTTGAATTATATGGGTGTAGCAGGGACAACTCTTGCTGTTAGAGCTACAACAAGGAGAGGTTGCAGATAAAATTTGCAGGTGTTTGACTGGGAGCTATCAGAAGATGACCTTGACAAGATCAATCAAATCCCACAGCACAAAATGATGAGGAGAGAGAAGAACTGGATTCGGCTGTGGATTATTATCACGATACAAATCCGTTGAAGAATTATGGGACGGCGAGATTTAGACCTGAAAACCAACCCTTGTTAAGTAACATGTTTGAGTGCATCCAAAAAAAGGCGCCAGGGCCCATCTCTAATAGGATTTTTATACTTGATAGGAAGGGAGGCCCTCCACTACATATTTTTTGGTTATCAAACAGGAGCTTAAATATTGAGAATTTGAGGTGATTCCAGAGTAATCCTTTTTGTTCGCCTCAAATTCTATAATCCATAAACTAGATCTTAATAAGTAAAATTTGTCAATTTGTCGAAATAAATTGCCATAAGCTTCCTAGAAACACAAGGGGCTTACTAATCATCAAATTAATCAGAAAATGGATGTGATTGCAATCAATTGAAAATAGAAAGAAAAAGAAGAAGTGGGTATTTTTGATAGTTAAATAGGGCGTACTTATTAGTTAATTTTATATTTTAATTTAAATATTAGGGTGTATGATTATTGACAGGACCCGACCCAATTTCCGCTTTGGAATCCGAGTCAAATCCTGTGCGTGTCCGACATCTGGCGAATGTCGGGCACAAAAGACCTTTTTACCCTTCTCGTCTCAAATTCTTTTCAAATTTCCCTTAGACTTCTGCCGAAATTTCGGCAGAGTCTCCCCTGTATTTTGGACCAATCCCAAAATTTTCCACCTGTTAAACAATCAATAAATTCACATCAACTGCCAGAATATCTCAAGTAACCGATCTCAACTCTAGTTTCTCAGTTTCAACTAGATATCAGAGCATTTTCTAAAGTTTTCAGGGTTTCAAGGATTTTCTACAACACTCTACCTGACTTTGAGGCGCGGAAGGTATGAATGGTCTGGTGGTGGATCCCGCGTACTTCTACGGCTTGGGGGCGAAAAACAGGATGAAAATGTGAGTGGACAACAAGAATGTTCTCAAACTAGTTTATAAACATAATAACCCCCGTTTTGAAATAACTAAGGATATAACTCGATAATTTAACTATATTTCAATATAAGGAATTTAATAAACATGAATAAGTATGCTGATGAATATACTTGCATAACTGATCAAATACAAAGATATCAATGCCTGAAAAATCAGAGAAGCTGGCATAAAATAACTGATAGTCATAATTAGATAAAAGAAAACTCAAAATCCTGTGAAAAATACCACCTATTTGTACCCCTGTCATATCCGTCAATTTCCCTGGCAGGTCTCGGGCGCCACGCAGTCTCCCCGAGCCGCAAACTGGCGAAATCAGGGGACTATGATCAGCCTGATCTGCCGGCAGGTCCTCGATGACACCAAGTTAGCTCGAGTCGTTCAGGCAGAATGCAGGAGACCGTAGCCAGCCTGATCCGCAATCCTGGCAGGTCTCGGGACACCAAGTCTGTCGAGCCGCAAATCCTGGCACTCACGGTTCGAGCGTCGCCATAACTCGTGAGGCAAAGTCAAGTGCACTGACGTAAACTGTAATCGGACTGGATGTCCGTAGACATCGGTCCAACTCTGGGTAATCACCAAATAAAGGGTGGGTACATGGTGGTTTTAAAATAAACTTTTTTTTTTTTGAAAAAAATCTAATAACTCACTGCCTTTTTGTGAAACTGAAATTTATCTGCTGTCTCCTCTGATAGAGTTCTCAAACTCTGCTTTTTATACTACTGGAGCTTCAGTAACTAAACAACACGTAATTCACGTTCGAAATAAATAGTTCATAAAACTTTTTCAAGATCGAATAATGAAATTAACTCATATAAACTGACTTATAAAAGCTTATTTGTAGAAAATCATTATAAAATCATTTAAGAACCTTATTTATATAAATCATTTATATAACTCATGCATATAAAATCGTTTATGAAAGAAAGTCCACTCACAGATGGTCCGAGTTAATTGGACCCTTCGAAGGTCCCTCATGCGGGTCGACTGGACCTCTGGTGCCTGATTATCCATGAATAATAAATTAATAAAACTGCTCGATAAAAGAATTAAATTAAACACCCTGCCCCCGGCTTCTAGGAATACGTGCATTCATTTAAAAAATCACTCCTAAGCCCACTTTAGTTTTTCAGACAATTAGAACGGTCGTAGAAGACCCGACACTTAGCTAAGCGATAGACCACCAGATCGGCCGATCCGGGACCCCGTGGGCCCACGGTCTCCGATGGCCAATCTGAGCTTCTCTGAAGGTTCCTCATAGAGAAGGAACCATGTTCCGCGAGTTTGGTCCGAAACGGACGGTCGGATTAACCAAAATCTCGTTATCGCTTAACATCCAAACCCTAGCCCCAGGGTTCGCGATTTCGGAGTATCTGGGACTCCGTCTCGCAATCCATTGAATCCTACACGATCCTGAAATCATGTAGTACGACATATCCAAAATTCAGCGTGATCCGACAATTGGACGACACTGCACCCAAGGATCGCGCGATATGGAAAATCCGTTCGGGGCTCAAACGGACTCCAAATCGAGATCCGCGAAATCCTACGCGCTCGTGACGACACGAGGATCACAAAACCGCACAGAATTACTTCACCACCCTCGCCCACGTGCTTCAGCACGCACGGGCAGATTTGGGTGTCCTAAGCGATTTCGGGTGGCCGAAAAATCTCGAACCAAGACTCCAAACTCCTACCATAGGTACAAAACGCCATTTGGAGTCACTTTTGTTCTTGAACATACCCCAAAAAGTGACCGGAAACAGTAAATCGCGGCGGCCGAAGTTTCAGCCAGATTTCAAGTCGAAAATTGATCAATTTAGAGCTAAAATCGATCAAAACCCATACATCCATCAGCTAGAACGCGAAAAATAGCTGAGAAACCATACCTTACTCGATCGATTTGGTGGAGAATTGAAGGAGAAAATCGAGCTGGAAGTTCAAACACGAAAGTCGGCAACAATGGCAGATTCTGGCCAGGTTCCGGCGTCCCCGCGGCTGATAATGGTCGGAA
This sequence comes from Prunus dulcis, assembly GCF_902201215.1. NCBI lineage: Eukaryota > Viridiplantae > Streptophyta > Magnoliopsida > Rosales > Rosaceae > Prunus > Prunus dulcis. Next base: position 9,809,073 of record NC_047650.1, on the reverse strand, counting down.
AAGAACGGCGGGTGAGTGGCGGAGCTATTGGGACCAACGGCGGAGATCGAGACGGCCTGTGGTGACCGCTGTCTCGATCGGAAGGGAGAAAGGTCAAGGAATCGCGCGGGAGGGGGAGAGAGAGAGAGCTGACGGGAGAGAGGAGAGAGAAGAGATAAAAATTCTGACTTTTTTTCAAATTACCGTTTTGCCCTTCGCAGTATTTTGATCGTAACTTCTTCGTTACAACTCCGATTCGGGTATACTCCGTGTCTACGGACTCATTTCGCCGTGCTCTAGGCAATGGCGTAAGTGGAATTCCCAAATTCTTTCTCGATTAAAAAGTCAAAATTTTCCCCATTAAAATATGCGAGGGCAAACTTGTCTTTTTTCCAGAAGATATTAATCCTACTCTTTAGATATTTTGTTTTGGGTTATTACAATTATAGAGTGCACTCAATAAATTTTAGGGTTCGTTTAACGACGCCCTTTATTTATAGAAACCAAACAAATCAGAAAGAGAATTGATCATTTTTACCTTATGGTAATTAAGATAAGAGCCGTATCCTACACTACCCCATCTTTCGTATGTTGTTCCTCCCTAGGCTGTTCATTCATAACATATTAGGGGTTGTTTGGTACGGGGGATTGTCATGTACTGGATTAAATATTGGTACTTCTTAGATTGGCTTGGCCTAGCATAAGCTGGATAACACTTGTACAGCGTTTCGTGTATGTTTGATTGGACTAGGACTATATATATATATATATATTTTTTTTTAAGTAAGATTTTTTAATATTTTTTTGACTTTTCTTCTCTCTCCATCTTTTTCTTCCTCTTTGCATCTCGTTTTTTTCTTTTTTTTTTCTTTTTTGGACGAACCTCTCTACTTCTCTTTCTTCTTCTTCCCCTATACATATCTTTCATCTTCTTCCGTCTACTTTTCTTTTATTTTCTTTTTTTCAAAAAATTTCTCCCATCTTCTTTGTTTTTTTTCCTAAAATTTTCTCTCCTCTTCTTCTCCACTTTTTTTCCTCTTCGTCTCCATTTTCTTTCTCCTTCTCTATTTTTTTCGAAAAATTTCTCTCATCTCTTCTTCTCCATTTTCTCTCCTCTTCTTTGTTTAGTTTTTCGAAATTTTTTTTTCTCTCCTCTTCCTCTTCTATTCTGTCTTCTCCTTCTTGGGTGGCTATGGTTGGTGGTCATGGTGGGTGGTCGTATCTGGTGGTTGGGGATGGTGCTTGTGGCTGCCGCTTGGTGGGTCGTTGGTTGTGGGGCAATTGGGTGTGGTTGCTAGTTGCTTGGGTCATCGGGACTGTTAGTCCCTCCTCTCCATGAACAATCCTTTGCGGGATTGGATTTTTTTTATAGTGAAAATGCCGTAAAGCGCAAACCAAGATCCGTGATACGAAAACCAAAATCAGAATGAGGAAGAAAAAGATATCGTGATGTAAGTCCATTATTCCTTGCGTATTAATTAATCCCACTTAAAATTAGAACAGGGTGAAACAAACATGGGATAAAACTTTAGCCAAGCCAGTCCAAGCTTGCACGGTGTAACAAACACGCCCTTATTATATTAACATAGCAGCTTACTTTGAAAAGGACAAGATTCTTATCTTAAGGAAGCTTCGTAATGTCTTAATTGTTTGCTGGTCGTGAACCACCATTATAACTGGCCCCATTATTAAGGACCTGCAATTTTCTTGTTTTTGAATTTATTCTGGATTTGCTCGAGCTCCAATTGTTTGGAAGTCACGGAACATATAAGAAGAATCGAATACTTCAAAGGTAATGAAATTATTCGAAAAAACTAATTAAAGTAAAAAGAAAAAGATTGTGTTCAAACTGGCTAGCTAGTGAAAGGGTGTACCACGAATATTGGGACCTTGTTTTTTATAGATCAAAGATATATGAATGGGACATTTGATTATAGATATTAGGTATTCCCCTTTTCAATCATATGAAAAAAGTTAATTTCAGCCCCAATTCCTATATTAAAACTTGCCTTCACACTTTGGATTCTACACTAGTTTCGATTCAAACAACTCTTTCTTCTTAAATTGTGCTACACATATATAAAGACTCTAGTTAGAGGTGCACTATATTTATTCCTATTATCACTAACTTATTAAGAAATCATTTTTATTTGCTAGCAATTGGGTTCTCTCGCTCCCTCCAAAATCACGTTTCTGGAGTTTGGGTGGGCCGAGGGGTACGACCTTTCCAGGTTGGTTGTTCCTCATTAGCATTATATATTGACGAAATGGACACAATTCACATTCCGAGGGCATACAGTACGTAACTTGGCAAGCAAGCTAAGACTACGAGTAGATCACGATCTATATAAGGGTAGCATGTTGATGATGTTTGATTTAAAGCGGCCAAGGCAAAAATTAGCAACCTAGCTAGATAGCTAAGTAAGTAGTTTTGAGCCTCCAAACTTTTTCCTAGCTAATGGCATGTTCTTCTTTTAGGGCGGTAATTTCATGTTGTTGCTGTTGTTTCAAGTGTGAGGAAACTCACCAGCCTGTGAAAGACCCACAGCCTCCTCCTAAAAATTATGATAGTCCCAAACCTACTGTTGTGGATCCACAGCCGCCTCCTAAAAATTCTGATAGTCCCAAACCTACTGTTGTGGATCCCAGGGCCGGCATGACTTTCAACATTCATGGGAATGAGATTAGCAACAACAAAGCCGATGACGTCGGATTATCCCAATTTGGCAACAAGAAGAATGGCGGCCCCAATGCTAACAACCAGGATGGCGGCTCCCATGGTGCCAAGCAGGGTGGCGGTGACAAACTTCATCTCAACTTACAGGGTGAAAGCGACAAAGTTTGTTTCAACTTAGAGGGTAATAAAATTCACGGGAACCAGGCCAAGAATGTCGGATTTTCTGAATTTGGCAACGCCTGAATTGGAAGAAATGGCAAGATCTCGTTGCATGCAATTGAGGAAGGCCAATAGGATCACTTCTGCTTATTATATATGTACTAAGTCTATCTACTAAAATAAGAGCTGATAAAAAAGTATCCTAACTCAAGTTTGTCTTCGCTTGCGTCTCTTTTCCATGAATGATAGATTTAGATGTCAAATCACCAAAATATGTATGTCAAGATTTGAATAAAAAGGAATTGAAAAAAACAAATGAATTCCAAATGACTCCTTACATATAGTCATTTTAAATTCATTGCAAATGTATTAATTACATTAAATACATTCAATCAAATGCTATCAATTTTATTTTTTAGCAAATTTAAACTTGTTGTCAAATTCAAATCTTTTTTTTTTCTTTTTTTAAAAATATCTCTTAGAGCATCCATAATGAGTTCTCTAAATCACTTCATTAGACAAATTTTAGGGAGGAATTGGAAAAATACAACTCCAACCATGCTTCCTATCCACCTCGTAAAATAGGAAGACCTCTAGGAGCTCTTAAATCAGAGGAGGGAGAAATAACTCCTAGTGACTCTCTATAATTTAATGCTGTTTTTATTATTATTATTATTATGGATAGAAATAAACAAGAAGTCACTCTTTGGGTTTGGTACAGGTGCACAATATGGATAGAAATAAACAAGAAGAAAGAAGAACTTTTATCGAGTGAATGTGTTTGGCCGGCAAGGTTCCAAGTGCCAGACTATTCAGTTGGTTTGGTTGTTCCAAGGATAAGAAAATTCTGTGGAAACTAGTAAAGCAAACATTTATATTCGTGTATATATATATATATATATGGGAAGTCATAAAGGGTTTTATAATTTTGTGGATTATTCTCTCTATTTTTTTTTCCTAATTAAGTTAAAAACTGGAAAGGGGAAAGCTCACACACACGGGTACCGCAGAGATTTGAATCGAAATTCACTTGGGAGCACACCAAAGACCTGAATCAATCCAACCAACACCCTATTAGTAGTTCTGCTCCAGTTCCTTTTAGTAGAACCTGTTAAAATTTTGGATTCTAGAGTTTCAGTTGAACAATTGATCTTTCTTCATTGTGCTCCACGTAGAGGGTACTCTAATTACACTTTGATGGTACTCTAAAGTGTTAAGATAAGGGGAAACAAAGGAAAAAAATGTCGGATTCTCCAACTTTGGCAACGAGTGAATAGGAAGAAGAGTGAACGGATATGGCAAAATTCTGGTTGCATGATTTTGTATTGGCATGCAATTGAAGGCCATAAATAATTCCTGCTTAAGAACTATTCTTTTGCTTAATAATCGCTTTTCATCAACCTTGCTGGTGTTGAGGATTTGTACAAGTTTTTTTTTTCTTTTGGTTGCAATTTCTGGATCGCAATGTATATAGATCCTCTCTCAGGTTTCTTACTCCCCGCCGCAGCAGACATGGTCAAGTTAAGTAGGGGTAGGAGATTCACTATTATACCCTATATAGGAGCACAAATTATAAAAACACTCAACATGAAATGGACTTTAGCCCATCTGGAACATAACAAAGAGGATTTTAACTTCTTATAAATTACAAAACTGCCATTTATTTTTTAAAACAAGCGCAACCCCAAAACCACATTAAAAAAAATCCAAAATACTCAATAGGCCATCAAAGTAATTTAATAATCAAAATTAAATTCAATAGGGTTAGCTGTCATTTTTTGGGTTATTTTTTTTATTTGTCTATAGAAATTAAATGGTATAGGATTTATCCATATCATTAATGCTAAGAATGAGTATATAATTAAATATCTCTTAATTTTAAGTATGATTAAAAGTCATTTCGTACAATTAACTATCATCATGCTTTACACTGAAATTAAAAAAAGGTTATTATTCTATGCTAGTTATTAGCTAGCTAGTGGATTGGTCTCTCCATCAACCTGTTCACAAAATTATTCTATGCTTTGCCAAATCACTGATCCAAATTGGTCGATGATGATTGGAGTGTTGACCCAGTTGTCTTAATTAGGAATGTCAATGACCACAGCATATTTATTAGTGTGTTTTTTCATGTTTTGCTTTCGTTGATTTTGTATATTTAGTTTGATTCCATCTTTGGGGTTGGTTTTGTTGTGGGGTTTGGTTAGTTATCCCCCGTTGTTGACTTCTTCTTTTTAATAAATTTCTCCTCGTACGATCAAGGTTCCAAAAGAAAAAAATAAAGGACTCATATGACATTCCTCCTGATCTTGATATAATCTATATATAAATTGACTAGTATAGCATTAGCAATGCAGAGTACGTATGGAGGAAGACAATGAAGAAAAAATTGGCATAAAGGAGTCGTGACTTGGATTGGAAGATTTACAAAAAGAAGAATGAAGTATGGCGATATGGTGCATAGGTTTTAACACTTCAACTACCACAACAACAAAAGTGGCAAAAGTCATTATTATTTGGTAACTATTGTGGGGGTTATTAAAAACTTTAATCACTAAAAAAAAAAGCCAGAAAGGTGATTAAAAGCCTTTTTAGTCATCAAAAAAGTCAAAAAAGATGACTAATACCTTTTGTCACGACCACAAATGTCACCAAATAATGGTGATTGTTGCCACTTTTTTTATTAGTGTACTTGACCACAAGAAACACCATCCGCTTTTCCGTTGTTATGTTAAGAAGACTATGTCATTCTTCTTCCTTTAAAAGGCCGAAGAAGTTTATTCGATGAAACAGAAGAAAACCGGGGAAAATATTATCACCCAAAAAAAGAAGAGAGGGGGAAATATTATATTATATGTTGACAGAATCGAACTGTAGCACAAAGGAAAACAATTCACATTCGGAGGGCATAAGTAGCTTGGCAAACAAGCTAAGATATTCTTCCCTTCACTATGATCATCTATATATATAAGTGGAGTGGACAAATGAAGGCAAATTAACTCGTAAGCTAGCTCTTACCTCTTGAGCCTATCCCTCTCCAACTGATATCCCACAATGATCATTTGCTCCTTAATTCTCGGTTTCTTGGATGCGTTGGGCCGGGACCCTGAAGAGCCTGAGCGTAATCGCCCACAGCGGCCTCCTCCTAATTATAAATTTATAATTGTTGTAATCCCAATCCCAACTATAATTGTAATCCCAATCCCAACTACAATTGTAATCACAATCCTAACTACAATTGTAATCCCAATCCCAATTATGATTATAATCCCAATCCCAATCCCAATAGACCCAGACCACCAAGCAACAACGGAGGCGGATATCCTGCTGGTCTTGATCCAAACCGCAAAGCAAACTGTTCACTTTCAAAGGGAATGAAGTTAGCGACAACCACGCCGACGCGCAGGCGTTTAACAACTTCGGCAACGTGCATAACGCGGTTAATAGGCAGCACGACGACGAAGACAACGCTATTTTCGGGTTTGAGGATAATAAACTCAAGGGAAACCAGGGCAAAGTGAAAGGATTTAACGACTTTGGCAATCAGTACTATTGAGCAGGAAGAGGAGTACTGGTGAACCAAACCAATGGCAACCTCTCGCTGCATGCATACAATTGAAGAAGGCCATAATAATATGTATTGTGCTAAAATATCTACATTAAAATAAGAGCTGATGCATCATCTGAGGCTTCTACCTTGGCTAGGCCTCCTTATCATGTATGTGTTATTAATATTATGCTAATAAATTAATGGGAGCTACATTAAGGGTCAGTTTGGAATTGTTGTCGCTTTATAAATAAATAAATAAAAGCTATGGTATGTTTTGAAAATAATCAATTATAAAATACAGTAGTTCCATGTTTGGTAAATAATATTTTTAAAATGACTATAGACATGATGTTGAGAGTCTTATGTGCTAACCATGTGATGATAGTGATGACAATAGTTGTGGTGGTGGTGGAGGTGGTGGTGGGTGGCGGATTTAGTTTGGGCAACTACAAACATAAAAATAATCAAGTTAGTCGTTGGTATAAGTGTATGGGATGATGGGTTCATGCGAAAGATTTTATTCTATCTAATATCAATTATTTGTTGTAAAAACTTGATAACTAAACTTTCCTTGAGGATGTCAATCGGGTCTAGCCCAGTGAAAAAGAGTTTTGATCTGCAGATTAGTAGTCTCATGTTCGAATCTCATGACACCTTGGCAGTGTGTGTGTGTGTGAAAAACCCTCATCCCCCTCTATGTTAGACTATCGCTTGCATTCAAATAAAATAAAATTGTTGTGCATCATATATATTGAAGAAATTTTTATTGAAGTTAACTACATTTTACTCCATGCATATTAGGGTCATTATCAAAATAGGCCTCAATGTTTCAATTTCATAAGTATAAAAGCAAACGTTTTTAAATATTACCAAATCACGCACTCCTTCAACTTACCGTTTTGATGGTGAATTTTGGCGAAAAAAGATCTTACCTGTTTCTTTTTGGGGGGGGTATTTAATTGAGATTTTAATAGATTTAATTGAGATTTTAATAGATTGTAATTACAAGATTTTAATATAATGAATTTCAGCCAGATTTGTAATTATAAAATTTTACTTATGATTTTAATAGATTGTAATAACCGGATTTTACTTATGATTTTAATTCACTTAGGACCATAGTCTAAAATATATTCACGAATCGAGGATATTATTATTTTTTCAGGTCAATGATATTTTGGAATGTATTTATACACATATCGTATAAATATCGATAATATCGGAAAATATCGACGTCGATAATTTCTCTCACATTTCAGCAATATTTGGCAAAAATATCGCTATAATATCGATAATATCGAGATGATGAAGACAATGAAAAGTTTGAAGAGTTATTTACACTATCACCCTCTGAGGTTTCTTGTGTTTTCACTAAACCCCTTCAGGTCTCAACAATTACACGAACACCTCCTGAGGTTTCAATTTGTTTTCACAAAACCCCTTTTCGCTGATTGTTTGTCTAAAAATTGATGATTTCATTGAAGAAAAAAAAACTTATGCAAATGATAAAATTAACCTCAATAAAAAGGAGTTTTGTGAAAACAATTTAAAACCTCAGGGGGTGTTCTTGTAATTTCTAAAATCTCAAGGAGTTCTTTGAAAATGCTGAAAACCTCAGGAGGTGTTAGCGTAAATAACTCAAATTTGAACTCTATGTGGTACTAAGTCACTCATGTATCTTACCATGCAATGTATAAAGTGTAAACTATTGTAGTAAATCATTATAAATAAATGATTATGGTGTGTATAATCATCTTTCATTAATTACTACATATTTTTTACACTTGCAATGTTTGTCAGCTTGCTATATTATCAACTTAAATCTGTTAAACCCATCATGCAATGCATTCCCTTCCAATTTTTGTGTGATAAAGTAATAGATAATTGACTAAATAAACATCCTCCAAAGTTTCAAAAAAAATTTCAAGTTTTTCTTACAATTTCCGTGGGTATTATTCAATTTTTATCGATATCAATAATATCCCGATATTTCCATCTAAATTTCCATATTTTTGGACAACCGATCGATATTTCTGAAACCATTGATTTTTCATACCTTGATTCGACCAAATAGAAAACTGGGAATATTATATTATATTTTGATAGAATCGAACTGTAGCACTAGCCGGCAGCAGGTGTTGGTGTTGTTGGTTGGCCGATGGCGACTGGCCGGCGATGGTTGTAGGTACCGGAAGGAAGATTGCCGGAGGTAGACATGTGCCATGGTGTGCTTGCCTTAAAAGGAGTGGCATTCTGTGTAATTTTGATTTTTTATAATTACATTATTGTAATATTAGGTATTACTTTTTGATCTTTGACCTTATGCTAATTAGATAAAATTGTATTCCTATCTTTCAAATTAGTAAATTATATAGTGTTTTAAAATAAAAACTCCCTTTAGAATTTTAACAAACAATTTGTCCCCATAGCACTTTGCTCAAAAGAGTATCAATTGAATTTCACAGTCAACAAAATGGACCTAATAAGGGTAATAGTCTTCACTCACCCTTAAATAACTTTGTCACTGCTTAGTCATTCGCACCATCAAATAAAAAGAAAATTTTATTCTGACTAAACCTTTTCTTTTTACGAAAAATAAAGTATATATACCCTTTCTCTTTTGCTACGAAGATGTAAAGCTTTATGGCTTCCAGTTTTTCTTGGTTGAAGGATGTTTCACACTTCAAATGTTACGTATGAGTCATGACACGGACGGAGATTCTAAGTTTAAACCTTTTTCCAAGACCCACTAGTACTGCCCTGCATTTGTTGGTGTTAGGCTCCAACCCGTAAAAGCATTTTGAGGACGTTTTTAGGAAACATATCTATCAAGACTATTATGTAAAAGAAGAGGCTTTATTTTAATATTAGAAAATGTTTACAATAAGAGATATTATTTTATTATTAGAAATGTTGTGATTCTCATAGCTAAATAGAGTAACATTTTTCAAGTGGCTAGAAAAAATAATCTTCCAGTCACTTTGGAGATTACTTAGTCCCAATTAGTTACTTGCCGTTGGAAACCTCATGAGGGATTTGCTAAAATTAATTGTTGATGGGGCATGTTGTGTGGCTGATAAGATGGGGCTAGTAGCAGTAGTCCGAAATGCCAATGAAGAATTAATGAATGCCATGGCTAAATTTGTAATTGGTTGTCTTTCCCCTAAAGCTTTTGAAGCCTAGGTTGTCATATGGCATTCACTACTACGATTTACTATTTGCGCGACGGAAGTTTGCGCGACGAATAAAATTTCGTCGCGCAAAGAACACTTTTGCGACGCAAAATAACTTCCGTCACGCAAAGAACAGAAAACTAGCGCGACAAATAATTTCGTCGCGGATAGAGACTATGCGCGACGTAAAAAAATTGCGTCGCGCAAAGATGCAACTTCTACGGAAAATGGCGCCAAACTCTTGCGCGACGACAAAGAGCGTCGCGCATGAGGATATTGCGCGACACTTCAACTTATTCGTCGCGCAAAGATGGACCGGAATTTGCCGCCTCTTATGGCGGTAAAAACATTTTGCGCGACGAGTGTTTTCGTCGCAAAAGACAACTTAGGGCGACGAAAAAATCAACCGGCGCGTAAGAAAACGAGGGAAACTTAATTTTGGCGCCAATATGGAGGTGGGTTTTTGCGCGACGGAAGTACCGTCGTCGCGTAAAGTGTAATAGCGGTGCAACCATGTGCGACGAAAAAGTTTAATTTGAGCGACGAAGTATGAACTTTGCGCGACGCCAGTTTGTATACGCGCGACGGAATTTTTGTGCGACGAATAAATTTGTTCGTCGCGCAAAAAAGTAGATGTCGACACGTGATTGCGCGACGGAAATGTTGTTTTGTGCGACGGAAAAGTAGGTTTTCGCGACGGCGTTTTGCGCGACGACTTTTCCGTCTTCGTCGCGCAAAGTCCTTCTTCTCCATATTTGTATCTGCCATTGCAGAGGCAGAATGCATTGCATTCTGGCTCTCTCTCACTCTCCCTCCCTGCTGCTGCTCTGCTGTGAATTCTATATGTTTATTAGGTATGTATTTTTTGTCTTGAGTTTAAATGTATTAATGTAAATTCGTGCTAATGCTATTAATTTTGTTCTCATTAGGGATATTTGTGATTAGTGGTTGGTGGAGAACGATTGAGAAGGTATGTTATTGTAAAAGTTTGTTTGTTATGTTTGTACTTTTTTTTGTGAAGTTATATGTTTATAATGTTGTGAAATTGTGCGTGACGTAGCACAATGTGTTGTGATGTACGAAGTTAATTGAAATTAACTTCGTACTTTTATTTTTATGTTTAGTAACACGTAGTTTCCCGTTCGAGATTAGTTGGATTTCGTGCATGGATGCGTAAGGCATGACTGCGGTCCAATTAATTCTTGAATTGTCCCATTATTTGGACAGTTTGGTAATGCATAGTGTTGTCACATAATCTTCGGCTACAGGATTAGGTTTCGATTGTGGAGATTTCGGTGTCATCTCGGTACGTTCTTCGGGTGGTACGTAGGTATTTATACCTATGCCCACTTCAAGAACTGTGTCGAGATGCTGCCGAAATTAATCCACGTCGAAATCTAATCTCATGTAGCCGTAGGTTACGTGACAGGACTATGCATTCCCGAATGGGATAGGGCCCTTACCGGAGGCATAAGGTGACATTATAACTTCGTATGAAGTTGTTGTGATTGTTGTGTCGTGATTGTGGTTTCAGGAATTATGAGCAGAAGGTGGATACAGAACCCGAATAGATGCGCAGACGAATACTTGGATGGAATCGAGGATTTTATTGAGTTTGCACGTAGACACAACCCGGGTGCAACTAGAATCCGTTGTCCTTGTAGGAGGTGTAACAACAACGTTGTGGGAGACAATTGAAAATGTTGGATTTCATTTAGTAAGGAATGGAATGATTGAAACATATAGCATTTGGAACCTTCACGGCGAACAAGTAGACCATGCTTCGTCTTCAAATGCCCCAAGAGTGGACAATGTTGAACCTATTGTGGATCCTAATGATCAAGTCATGGGTATTATACAGGATGCTTTTCCATTCGCATCGACCAACATCAATCGGGAAGGGGAAGATGACGTGCCTACACCAATAGACAGTGCGGAGTTTGAACAGTATGAAAAACTGTTAAAAAATGCCAACCAAGAGTTATACCCGGGGTGCGAGAGTTTTTCCGTTCTCACTGCCATTGTGGAGCTAATGCACGGAAAAAATAAAGTATCGTATGTCGAACTTGTGTTTCGATTACTTTTTGGGGGTTTTCAAGAGAATGCTTCCGACGGACAATTGTTTGCCGAAAGACCATAAACATGCACAGAAGGTGTTGCATGGTCTTGGATTGGGTTATGAAAAAATCCGCGCTTGCAAAAACAATTGCATGTTATTCTACAAAGAGCATGAAACGTTGGATACATGCCCTATATGCAATGAGTCGAGGTTCAAAATGACATCCCAGAATAGAGCGACTAAGATACCACAAAAAGTGATGCGTTATCTGCCCCTTAAACCTAGGTTGCAGAGATTGTATATGTCGACGCATACTGCTACAGACATGAGATGGCATAAGGAAAAACGGGTAGACGATGATGTGATGCGGCATCCTGCAGATGGGGAGGCATGGAAAGAGTTCGATCGAACGTTCCCCGAGTTTGCTGCTGATCCCCGAAATGTTAGATTGGGACTTGCCACTGACGGATTCAATCCGTATGGGGTTCTAAACCAACACCACAGCACTTGGCCGATTTTCGCATTCCCATATAATTTGCCGCCTTGGAAATGCATGAAAAAAGAATACATGATGATGACTGTTTTGATAACTGAGGATCCTGGCAGGTCAATTGATGTGTACTTAAGGCCTCTGGTTGATGAGCTGAAGGATTTATGGACAAGCGGTGTTCGCACGTACGATAAATCAACTGGGAGGATGTTCACTTTGCGGGCAGCAGTTATGTGGACTGTGAATGATTTCCCAGCATATGCAATGGTTTCTGGGTGGAGCACAAAGGGTTATATGGCATGTCCTGTATGCAAGGAAGATGTAACTTCTGGTTGGCACGCAGGAAAAGTTTGTTACCTTGGTCATCGGAGATGGTTGCCATGGGACCACGAATGGCGGGAAAAAGATAAAGAGTTCGACGGGAACACAGAGCGTCGCCTCAGACCTAGAGAATGGTCCGGTGATGAGATCTTGGAACAGCTGAACCGTTTGGATTTTGCTCCGTTCGGAAAAACAGTTAGTCGGACCAGACCTTCTACACATTTGAACTGGACGCACAAGCCTATGTTTTTTGAGCTCCCATATTGGTCGAAACTGAAATTGAGGCACAATCTAGATGTGATGCATGTTGAGAAAAATGTATTCGACACATTGGTGGGCACGATTCTAGATATCGAGGGGAAGACGAAGGACACGATCAAAGCTCGTCTTGATTTGGAAAGAATGGGCATACGAAGGGGTTTATGGATGAATAGGGACAGTGATAAAGCTAGAAGGGATCTTGCATTCTTTTCTATGAAACCGAATGACAAAAAAGAGTTTCTAAAGTTTGTATCGTCTGTCAAATTTCCCGATGGGTATGCTTCTAATATCGCACGTTGCGTGAATGTCGATGGGGGTAAATTTACTGGACTTAAGAGCCATGACTGCCATGTGTTTATGCAACGCCTACTTCCTGTGGGTATTCGACACCTACTGCCGGAAGATGTGGTGAAGCCAATCATGTTGTTATCCAGATTTTTTTCCCAACTGACGGCAAAAACATTGCGAAGGACAGACATGTTTCAGTTGCGCCATGACATTGTCCAAGTCCTATGCAAGTTTGAGATGATATTTCCTCCAGCTTTCTTTACAAGTATGATGCGCGTGATGGTTCACTTGCCAGAAGAGGCATTGCTTGCTGGTCCTGTCAACTATCGCTGGATGTATCCAATAGAAAGGTATATAATCTTTATCATTTGTGTATGCATCATTATCGACAGTTTGCTAATTTGTATCATATCGTTTTATTTTGGCAGGCTTCTCGGAGAGCTGAAAAAAAGTGTACGCAACAGAGCAAAGCCCGAAGGATCAATTATAGAGGCTTGGGTTCAATATGAGTCGCTTACTTTCTGTGGAATGTATTTAAAAGATGTGGAGGCGGTTTTCAATCGTCCTCAACGCAATAATGACGGAGGTATGAGAAATGAAAAACTTTCTGTTTTTGCCCAAAGCGCACGACCATTTGGAGAT
>NC_047650.1:9765230-9795374 GCF_902201215.1 Prunus dulcis | reverse complement strand
AATGTAGATTTTGTAGTTTGAAACTCAGTTTCTTCAAGAAATAACCATTCTTGAAGAAACTAATGTAAGAATCCTATCTAAATCTGTATGTATATATTATTCTAGATATGAATGCAGACTCAAAAAGGAAAAGACCAGTAGATTTTAAAAAGAGGAACCTTTTGAAAATCTCAAAAATCTTTCAGACAAAGCTCACAGGAGAAAATGCAAAGATAGTAACTTTCAGAAAATTTCCCAAAATGAGCTAAACGCCGTGGGGGCCCCTCTTGCATAGTGCCCCGCTTATGCTCTCGAATTCTACCCTAAATTCAATGCAGCTGCAAGCCAATCATGGTATTCACAAGAGGATAAAAATGAAAATCATGTGAAAATCACGTGGATCAGTTTTAATGAGCTGGTAAGAAAAAGCAGAATGAACCACAGCATATGACAGGTCATCTAAATGACAGAAGAAAACGTGTTTCAAACATTTCGAAATGCTAAATGCAAAATGAACGAAATGCATGAATTAACTTACCATCTAAATGCTTCCACAGAGAGAGATTCCATCTTGATTGCAGAAGACTTCTTGTATGGGGGAGTAGCTCAACTCCTTATAAGCTTTTGCAAAGTTTTTTAATTTTCCAATGTGTGATTTTTTTACCTTTACATTCTCACACACCCCCGCACGTGTGATGAATTTTCAAGCCTAGCACGTGGATAACACATATTAGGTGACGTGGAGCACGTGTGGCCGTTGGACTTTCACACGTGGGCTAACCTGCTCTGATACCATGAAGAAAGTTGAGGTTCCACCCCAAAACCAATTGGCAATGGGGGGAGTAACCCAACTTCTTATAAGCTCTTGCTAGGTTTCTTAGGGCCCGTTCGGTAATGTTTTTAGAGTCTGTTTCTGTTTTTATTTCCTGTTTTTCACAAATACACGTTCGGTGCATCGTTTTCGTTTTCCCTCACAAAACGTTTTCTGAAAACAAATCTAACTTTGTGAACAAAAGTTGAAAACGAAAAAAAGTCAGTGATTTCGTTTTCAATGTTTTCTGAAGACACAAGAATGCATCCCATCAACAACTCTAGCTCTCTCTCTCTTGACAACCAATAAACCCACCAACAAGAACAACACCCATCTTCTCCGACCCAAAATAACACAAATCTGCAAACTAAGAAAAAAAAATACAGAGGAAGAAGAAAAGAAAAGAAAAGAAAAACAAAGGCAGGAAGAAGAACCACTGCATACCCAGCTCAACCACCATCATCACCCAATCAAACCACCACAACCATTAATTAGAGAGAGAGAGAGAGAGAGAGAGAGAGAGAGAGAGAGAGAGATGGGTGGGTGAGTGTATGGGATTCATGTCATGGAAGGAATGAGGAGTGGGTGCAGCCTGGGAAGGAAAGGAAGAAGAAAAGGGGAAGAAAAAGAGAAACAGCCTTGCGAAGGAAAATAAGAAGGAAAGAGGAGGAAATAGAGAAAAAGAGAAAAAAAAAAGAAAAAAAAAAGGAGATAAGATAGTTTTTGAGCTTTAATTTTTTTCATTGTTTATAATAATTTTAGCCTCTAAAAATATCATAATTTTTAAAAAAATAAGAACTGAAATTAGCAAAAATACACCTGAAAAACAATTGTACTACCAAACACGTTTTCATTGTTTTTGTTTTCTAAAGATGTTTTCTTATTAATCTACCAGACGCATTTTCATTTCCTAAAAATGAAAATTTGTTTTCTTGTTTTCATTATCTGAAAATACTCTCAGAAAACATTCTCCGAAAACGTTACCAGACAGGCCCTTAACTTTCTAATGTGAAACTATTTACCTTCACATTTTCACACGCCCCCCAACGTGTGGCAAATTTTCAAGCCTAACACGTGGATAACACATATTGGGTGACGTGGAGCACGTGTGGCAGAGAGCTTGGGAACATGAAAAACATAAGGCATTTTAAGGGAAGTAGAAGCGCAAGACAAAGTAGTAGTGCCAATATTGGTTATATTCAGACCTTCACCATTCCCCACGATCACTTGATCAGTGGAATCAGAAGGGGTAAATCGTGCAGAGTAGAGACATCAGCAACCATATGATGGGAAGCTCCAATGTCTGCAATCCAAACATGATCTGCCATCTCTTGTCTCGAATGAGTTGTCATTGGAGCATAAGCATGTGTAGGCATATAAGAACTGTGAGCTGTCATTGCAGAGATAGTGGATGGAGGAGCTTGACCTTGATAGACATAATTTGAGCGATGGAAGCAATCCAAAGCACCATGACCCTTCTTACCACACATTTGGCAAGCAATGATTGACCCAGAAATCTTAGAATTGTGATAACCATGACGATGATAACAATTCGCGGCAGTATGGCCACGTTTGCCACAAATCTGGCATTTTGGAACAACATAGAATTTAGAAGAAGAGTCCCCAAATCTTACTTGAGACCACCATGAAAAGTGGAACTTGGATACTGAGTCTGTGAAAATCGACCACGTCCAGAGGCAAAACCTCTACCATTACCAGAGAAAGATTGAGAACCAGAGACTCTATTATAAAACCCAGAAGCATCATAAGAACCCATATAGGCAATAGAAGGAGTGGGAACTAAACCCATACGAGTAGAAGAAGAACCAGGAAGGTGCAACACCTGACCATGAGAAGAGGTAAAAGACATATACAGAGCATGGTGAGTGCGAATCCGAGCTTTGGAGTCTGTTTGCAGCAAGTAATTGAGCACAAAAATCTTTCAGGGAGATCAACGAGTCACGAGCAATGAGAACTGTCTTGATCATGTCATACTCCAATGGCAACCCATTTAATATGGTGATCATAAAATCATCATCTGAAATTGGCACCCCAGCAGAAGCCAACTGATCACGAATGTGCTTAAGCCGAAGAAGAAACCTTTCCATGGAGTCGATACCTTTCTGAGCAGTCTGCAACTCAGTTTTGAGATGATTAATTCGAGCCCGCGATACAGTAGCATAGCGGTCAGAAAGTTAAAACCATGCCTCGCTAGCGGTCTTGCTGCCAATGACATATTCTAATGCCTCATTAGAGAGAGTGGCAATCAGAAAACTCAAGAGAGACTTATCAGTACACAACTAATCCTTATAAGCAGTTGTGACCTCAAAGTAACCCCAATTTCATCAAGAATCGCACATTTTTGGGGAGGAACAAGCGAGCCATCAAAATGGACAAAGAGATCATAGCCTTGGAGCCGAGATTCAATCTGAAAACTCCACTTAAGAAAATTATCATCACCAAGACAAATCGTAACCATACCCAAGAGTCCTTCAACCTTGATTGATGAAGATGACACCATGAGAAGTAGTAAATCAAGAAGTTGAAGAACAAATGGAAGAATTGAATAATTGAATTAGAATTTGACTAAGGAGGAATTGAAGAGCAGAAGCAAGAGGATCAAGAAAGAGCGTGAGCGATACTGGCTCTTGATACATTGAAGGAAGTTGAGGTTCCACCCCAAAACTAATTGACAATGGGGGGAGTAACCCAACTCCTTATAAGCTCTTGCTAGGTTTCTTAACTTTCCAATGTGGGACTCTTTACCTTCGCATTCTCACACGCCCCAGCACGTCTGGCGAATTTTCAAGCCTAACACGTGGACAACACATATTGGGTGATGTGGAGCACGTGTGGCTGTTGGGTTTTCAGACGTGGGCTAACCTACTCTGATACCATGAAGGAAGTTGAGGTTCCACCTAAGATTACTGAGCATAATTCATTACTTATAAAAGCTGTAAATACAAAGTTGTCAAGGAAAGCTAAAAATAAATCTTAACAAGACAAGAACTCTACACAGTCCACACACATCTTAAAGCATCTCCAACAGACTCTCTATCCTCTCATCCCTAGCTACTTTGGCTAAAAAGATTAAAAATTCACCTCCAGAAGACTCCCTACTTGGCTTTTTATTTTGGAGAACCAACTTTTGGCTCTCTACATGTAGAGAGGAGGTGAGAGAATTTGGCTAGGAGGAGAGAGAAAAAAGGAGAGAGAGAGAGAAAGACATTTGGGAGGTTGGTGGGGTTGGATTCTACTTTTTTTAATAAATATATTGGATTTGCAAGAGAAAGAGGAGGAAAGAGAAAGAGAAAATAATAATAAAATATTTCAAATTAGCTAAAATAGAGAACATTGCTGGAGGAAACACTTTTAAGTTGTTTGCTATAACAGCTTTCTAGCTATTTTAGCTAGAATTTGGCCAAAATTTTGAGACTCTCCTGGAGATGCTCTTAGTACAGCAACGCTAGTTATTATTATTAGTCATCCTAATTTTGCAGTCCTGATCTCTTGGACCCCTGTAGTCCAAGAGATTTATGGTCACTCACCGTTGGATGTAAATTCAACGGTTGACTTGCATCGGGTAATAATCATTTATGTCATATTGCATTTATATATATCATTTTGAACCATTGGATTAATATCCAACGGTGGGTGACCACAATCTCTTGGACTCCTGTGGTCCAAGAGATCGGAACTGCCTAATTTTGTACTCAAGGTGTTAACTCATTAATTTGATTGAACAAAAGAACTTGTCAAAGAATTTTTAGAGTGTAACATAACATATTAATTACATGTTAATATAATTGACTGGACCATGATTTCCGTAGATTTAAAGGCATATGAAGAATAATTATACTTGCACTATGATGATCACCTTTGAAAATTAGGGTCAACCCTAATCATGTTCCACCCTTTTTACCAGCTCTCTCTCTCTCTCTCTCTCTCTCTCTCTCTCTCTTTCTCTCTCTCTCTACTTTTATGTTTGCTGTAAAGGGAATAAATTTTGAAATTACCTGGAAGTTGAATACCCTGTTATTATTATTTAAGATTGAAAATTACTTGGAAGGTGCATACCCTCTTATTATTATTAAAGATTGAACACCAATTGGGACGTATGGAGTTAAGAGGAAATTCAACCCCCTAGTGGCCCAAGATGAGTGTACCGCGTAGTGGCTGGCAACCCTAATGCTTACCTAGTTTAAGTCTCCATTGCCGACGCAAAGGCTTTCTACTTTAATTTTGGGTCCTTAATTTTTGAGTGCTGCTAAACGAACCCTAAAATTAACTGAGTACACCCTACTATCAAACTATTTATTGAATTACTAATTTATCTTAATATAAAATGACAAAAAAGATATATTGAATTGTGAAACAAATGTAATTTTAATAAGTACACCCTAATCTAAAAAAATAAAAACTACACCCTATACACTATATTCAACCAAATTGGACTCTTTTTTTTTGGGTTTGTTTGTTAACCTCAATAATAATTTTTTTTTTTTAAATGAATGATTAGGGATGGACCAACCATAAAGCCAAGCTGGATTAACAAATGTGTCCAGAGATGGGTAAGTTAAGAATGGATCTTGTACTATGAGACAACAATCACAATGTCTATCTGATTCACATAGAATTGTAGAATTAATGACAATGATGATGTTTCTTCTGAAAACTTTTCAAACAGAAGAAAAAATATGAGTCCTAGACTGGTTACTCTGCATACAAAAAAGGGTTCTAGCCAACCATTTGCATTTGATTCTGAATTTGAATGAGGTTCCTGCCAACCAAGGCCAACAACGCTGCAAATTTAAAGGCGACACTACAGTGTGATTCCCAGTTACTCAACTTCCCACTGTATTTCAATCCTTGACCACCAAATGAACATGCTTATATGATTGTTCTCAACTTTAAATCTGGAGCTTGAATTGATCTGGCACCAAATGAGTAATATGATTAAAAATAATAATGTAAAGGTGGAGCTAAGATCAATAGATACCATTTAATTGAAGGTACTGAATAAACATTGGATAGGCAAACCTTGTGATCAAGCGGATCACTGTATCAACGAGTTTGGCTTCATCATCTGTTATGCCTGATTCTTCAATAGCCTTCAGAACAAGATTTTTCCACTTCCCTCATCTTCAGGACTCCATCATTCTGCACCAATGCATACAAAAAGCAGATTTGAGTATATATATGCAAACAAAGCTGTTTTAAGTTTTTATAATGGTGTATTAGGATGTAATTGGGGTATTTTTGGTAGTTAAATAGGGTAAACTTAATTAATTTTATATTTTAATTTAAATATTAAGGTGTACTTAGATCATAGGTGTACTCAGTTAATTTTAGGGTTCGTTTATACTCTAATTTTTTGGCTTATATGTTAGGCCATCCCCAATAGTTAGTATATTTCCCATAATGAGGAGCTCTATAGATATTTTTTATGATGTAATTTAGTTTACATGCTTTTACTTTTTTTTTGTTAATTTTATTTTATGTTAATTTAGGTTAATGTTATTATTATTATTTTTTTTTTATAATGAACATTTAAACGAAAAAAATTTAAAATTTGAACAAAATTAAGAATAACATTGTATTGCATAGATATAAATGAAAAATAAACATAGAATTACAACGTTGAATGAGAAATTTGAGCAATGGAAAGATAAATGGTGAAGACTGTTAGTTGTATGGAATTTGAATGCATTAGACTTTGGAAAATGCCAAAGGAGAAAGAAATTTTTTAAAAGAAGCCAAAATGGATAAAATTGCCCTTATTTATTTTTGGATTTCCTAAGGAATTCTTTACATTTGCATGTCTTTGGTTTGAAAGTTGAGAGGTTTTTATGTCTTTTTTGAAAAACTTTTGGTTTTTTCTAAAAGTGAAAGTTTTTTTGCGGCTAAAACCTAAATTTACTTTTAGAAAAATATTATAGAGAAAAAATGTTTAGATAATTTTTATTTAAAAAAAAGTTATAGAGTTTTTTAATATAACAAAACCAACTATTGATTTCCCCAAAAAAAATAAGAGGCTTTCATTTGCGAAGAAAAGTGTTTAGAGAAGAAAGGGTTGTCCCTATTTGTCTTAGTTTTGTTATGATTTTCATTCAATCATTAAATTCTCTTCCTCTCTTCCTCCTTTCACTTCTTCCCCCATTTTCAGAGACAAAGAGTTGTCCCTATTTGTCTTAGTTTTGAATGCATTAGACTTTGGAAAATGCCAAAGGAGAAAGAATTTTTTTAAAAGAAGCCAAAATGGATAAAATTGCCCTTATTTATTTTTGAATTTCCTAAGGAATTCTTTATATTTGCATGTCTTTAGTTTGAAAGTTGAGAGGTTTTTATATCTTTTTTGAAAAACTTTGGTTTTTTCTAAAAGTGAAAGTTTTTTTGCGGCTAAAACCTAAATTTACTTTTAGAAAAAGTATTATAGAGAAAAAATGTTTAGATAATTTTTATTTTAAAAAAAGTTATTAGAGTTTTTTAATATAACAAAACCAACTATTGATTTCCCCAAAAAAAATAAGAGGCTTTCATTTGCCAAGAAAAGTGTTTAGAGAAGAAAGGGTTGTCCCTATTTGTCTTAGTTTTGTTATGATTTTCATTCAATCATTAAATTCTCTTCCTCTCTTCCTGTTTAGAGAAGAAAGGGTTGTCCCTATTTATCTTAGTTTTGTTATGATTTTCATTCAATCATTAAATTCTCTTCCTCTCTTCCTCCTTTCACCTCTTCCCCCATTTTCAGAGACAAAGGGTTGTCCCTATTTGTCTTAGTTTTGTTATGATTTTCATCCAATTATTAAAGGCGGCTGCGGCTCAACGTCGGATCTTCACCTGCATTTCGGCGTCGGATCTCCACCACAATCTTTTTTGCAATTTCTTTATGTTTGGAATAAGTTACAGAGACTCTTTGGGTTCTCTGTGTAGTTTTCACATCTCCTTTTGTGAGAGTTTTTCATCTCTCCTTTGTGAGAGTTTTTCATCTCTCCTTTGTGAGAGTTTTATTTGTATTGTTATGGCTTTATTTTTTCAAGCTTTATCTCTTTTTTATTATTCTAAGTTAGCAATCTTAGTTGGGATGCCTATGCCAGAGTTTCTTCGATCTTGCCTGATCGTTAGTGGAGACATACCTGATTTTTTTAATTTTGATATTAGACCGCTCCGTTATTGTAATGGCATTTTTATGGCTAATTTGTATTAGCCTTTTGTGGCTAGTGGCTTTTTTAGCTGAATTATGAATGCAATCATAGAATTTCTTAATAAAGGGGCATTCAGAAGTATTTTTTTTATGAGATATTTAGTGATATACCCATTTCTAGCACTAATATTATAAATAAACCCTACAGAATTGAATTCCTATAAACAAATCCAAAAAAAACCCAAAAAATGATAACTAGCCTTATTGAATTTAATATTGATTATTAAATTACTTTGATGCCCTATTGAATGCTTTGAGTATTTTTATGAGATTTTGGGGTTGGGCTTGTTTTAAGAAATTGATGGTAGTTTTGTAATTTATAAGAAGTTAAAAGCTTTTTTGTTATGTTGTAAATGAGTTTTGGGTGTGTTTCTAAAGTCCATTTTATATAGGGTATTTTTATAATTTGGGCCCCCATATTGGGTATAATAGTGAATCTCCCTTTTTTTATTTGTTTATCAAGGACGGTTTCAGAGGTTTAAAAAAATGAAATTGCACTTTGTTCTCAAACTGGTTCGTAGATATGTTCTCACTAAATGTTGGAATCACCAGCAGCCTTTGGATCTTGTATGAGTATAAGAATCAGGTTTTTTTAATTAATTTTATGTGCTAGCGGGCCCCGTGTATATTTGGTTTGGCAGGTGATAAGTGAATCACGTGGGCGGTTTTGTTGAGAGAAAAAAGTAAATCACGGGTCTTCAGCTTTTATTGGCAGGGGGCCCACTCGGGCTCAAGAGTCTGCCAGAATCTTGTACATAATCATCATGACTCATGAGTTATGTCAACGGTCAGATAGGGACCGGATATGACAATATCATCTCTATTTCTATATTTTAATCCATTTCAGTTTAATAGGTTTTGAGGAATCCCTGTACCCATTCCTATCAAGGGACTATCTCCCATACCCGCCCTGAATCTCCGATTTTTTTTGCATAAAAAATATTTATCATATATTTTAACATTAAGTTTCATATTAAATTATCATTCAACACATCCAAATTAACTATAAAGTTCAACTCGACTATTCAAAATCATATCAATATGAAATTTTAGAGAAGATTAGGAAGAATTAGGAGATAGAGGTTAACTTAGGATTAAACATAAATATTATAATTTTATATTTATTTATTTATATAAACATATATATTTTCGAGTTGGGTTCGAGAATGAGGACGCCAATACCATCTCCTCCAAATACCCGTTGGGAATTTTTCAAGTTCAGGGATTTCCATACTCGACACCTATTTAGCCCCGAAATCTCCTCTCGTTAGGGTTGGGATCCGACGAGAATCCACCTCCGCTGAGATTTTTGCCATCCATGAGCCGCTAGTGGGATTCATTGTCATCTATAGACGGAGAATTGAATCCGATGAAAGTATCATAATAGCACTAATAATACATTATTAACATTCAGATAATAATTGAGAATTTCACTACCAAATTTCTATTTTCATAAACTTCAAAATTTTCTCCTCTGCACTACTCGAAGAATTTAATTATATTTTGTGTTGTACTGTTAACTCTTTGATCAACACTGAGATCAAAACCGTCACGTAATTTGGTTCAACTCAATCTGTGGGTTTGTCAAGTCGAGAACCTGACTCTAATACTATGAAATAAGTTGATATTCCAATTCAAAATCAATTGGTAATGGGGGAAGTAACCCAACTCCATATAAGTTCTTAATGAATTTGTTAATTTTCCAATGTGAAGGATGTGCAAAGGACATGAAGCGCAGATATATAATATAGTTGGTTTGTTCATGGAAATTTGAGATGCATATAATGCAACAAGAATTATAGGGAAAGATGACTTGCAGTCTGGTGGTGCGGCATGCGGCACGATGTGTGTCACAGGAATAATTATGTGGTGGTGTGGTGGATGTGATATAATATAGATAATTTTTGGGATTTTGGTATAAAAAAATCAATAATATTTTATAAAAGAAATATCAATCACTATTTAATAAATTAAAATTAAATATAAAAATAAAGAAAATACACACAACATTAAAAATTAAAACGCATCAAATTACAGAACCAATACAATCAAAGATATTGAGACTTACATCGAACGTCTGATCTAAATACAATTCATTTACCCAGAACAACTGAGATCAGATTGGATCAACTCATTTACCAAAATCCACAACAACAAAACTGAAGCCAAAAGGGGATAGAGAGGTGGAGAAAAAAGGGGATTGTTACCAAGAACAAAAACGAACGGAGAGATTAAGCTCATCAAACACCATATTGGATTTTAGTCCATTTTAATTGAAGAATTCCAGTCCAGTCCAGTACAACCAACCAAGCAGGCCTAATTAGTTCATACTGCTTCGTCGCCTTCAGAACTGGAGGCCGAGTCGGTTTCTCCGCTACTGGAGTGGACCTGTTTTCCTTTCTCCTGGTGGTGGCCTTTATGGATGTGGGTGTTGTTGCCAAACGCAAAAATTCCTACCTTGCTCGATTTATTCCCCTTTATTTTATTCCCAACTATGCTGAAGCCATGACTACCTCTTCTGCCCTTGTTTGTTTTTCGCTTACTAGTCTCATTCTCGGGCTGCAGAGTGGCACTCATTCTCGAGCTGTTGCTGTTTTCTTGGTCGATGCTCGCTTTAGAATCCTCAGAAGAACCTTGCTTCTTCTGATCACCAATCGAAGGCTTCAGAAATAGGTGGCCGGTAGACATATTTTCACCTTGGCTTCATATTGTTAGCTTATCAGTCCTTTATAGAAGAATAATGGGCTCACTTCCACTGGAAATTATTCAGTATGATTATAATTTATTTATTTACAAATTAATTTACGTTTGATTATTAAATTACTTTCATACCCTATTGCTTGTTTTGAGTTTTTTTTAATGAGGTTTTAGGGTTGAGCTCGTTTTAAGAATAGGGAGCATGGTTGAAGTTGTATTTTTTCAACTCCTTTCTAAAATTTATTTTAAAAAATTATTTAAGGAATTCATTGTGAATGCGTTTAACAAGTCAAGTTTCAGCTCAGTCGGTAGAAAGGTATGATAGCAATTTATTGGTGGAAAGTGTTGGAAATTAGGAACGTTATTAAATTGTTATTTAGTTTCCTTTTATTAGTTGATTGTAATTGATTTGGTAGTCTCCAAGTAACCTAGTTTTCCTAGTTAAGCTTGTAATATCTCTATAAATACTTAGCCTTTTGGCTCTATCAATAACAACTTAGAATTATTCTTCTTAACAAAATCTCTAATTTCACATGGTATCAGAGCACTGATTCTAGGGCGTCTCTTGAAACTTTTTTACAAACCTTATTTTCTTCACAATCCTATGTTTCACAACCCTAGTTGCTAATCTTTGAAATCCTTTGCCAAATTGAGAGTCGTTGGCGCTTTTCATCCCTCACCCATGATGGGTATTCATCTTGTACAGTCGTCTTGTTCACCCTCTCCTCAATGATCAATATTTTATTCCCGCTACCAAAGCCATACCATCCCACAGTTCCTACATCTAACTAAACCAACAGTCGTACCCTTCTTTTGCGTTGCAATTTCCTTATGTTTTTCATACAAGTATTGCTCTCTATACAAATCATATTGAGCCATCTATAGTCATGCTCTCTGTTGCAATCAGATATTGAGCCCATGTTTTCATGTCTACTATGCTTGCCACAACCACAGCATCTTTGGCCTTCATCGAGCCTGCCCATCATTTTTTTAAGTCGTCTACGCTTGCGGCAGACACGCCGTCTTCGTTGCAATTCCTTCGTGAGCCTCGTCCCTGCTCACTGAGCCGTTTATTTCCTCCGTGAGCCTCGTCAACGCTCACCAAGCCATCATGTCTTTGGACAACCCACGACATCTCCAACAAATGCAGGAGGCTCTACACTAGCACCACTGCTATTGACCAGCCACTGTGTTCATTGATTCTTTACCCCTGCCTAGAAACCATCGATCGCTCGTATCCAAGCCATCTATCATAATCTTCCTGAGAGCACCTTTGCACAACTGCTGGTCCTTTTTGTCTCTGTGTTGCCATCGCTTGTTTGCACCACGACAACCCAACATGAGCATTCACTTTCTCTCCTTTGTTGATATATCAGTTTCTCTGAGGTTTGACATCAGACCCAATTTTTTGTTTTCTTTCTCTACCTAACTTTTTTCTTGGCCAAGTTTGATATTTTCTTTCTGTCTCCACATCACTCAATTCTTCTTCTTCTTTTTTTGGCTAACTTTTTCGATGGGTCATATCCTTTTTTCGGTGGGTCCAAAAATAAAAATAAAAGTATTTTTTTCACTTTCACGCCATCTTCTTGGCTTTGCTCCTTTTCTTTTTTTTAATCTCTCTTTCATCATTATTTTTCCTTCTCTCTTCTCTTTTTCCAAATCTCGACCCTATACAAGCTTCGGATTTGAGGGGCAGATATGGGAGATAAACACATTGTCACACATCAGCTGCACACAGGCAGCTGCACACCATCATCAATAGCTTCCGCACAATTGCACCAACAACATCATCAATCAGTTGCACCAGCAACACCATCATTCAGCTGCCCCAGCAGCATCATTATTCAGCCTCAAGAAAAGGCATCATCAACAACATTTGTTGCACATTAGCAACAAAATCAACATCGTTGCACATCAGCAACAAAATCACCATCGTTGCACATCAGCAACATCAACAACAGCCACCATACATGCAACATGCGCTGAACATCAGCACAACTTTATTTGGGTGCTGCTTCCTTCAACTCACGACTCTCATACATCGTCAGATTTGAGAGGAGCAACAACCCCCTTTACAGTAGCACACCGCTGCTCCATTTGCCTCCAAATTTGCCTTCATTACAACAGTGACACAGCTGCGACACAGCTGCCCCCTTTACAGCAGTGACACCACTGCCTCTTTATCAGCAACCTTTGGGAGTAACACCTTTCACAATCTCTTGTGCAAGTTGGACGTTCTTGATATCCACCCTCCAACTTGAGGGGGAGTGTTAGAAATTAGGAACGTTATTAAATTGTTATTTAGTTTCCTTTTATTAGTTGATTGTAATTGATTTGGAGTAGTCTCCAAGTAACCTAGTTTTCCTAGTTAAGCTTGTAATATCTCTATAAATACTTAGCCTAACTAACTTCTTCATATTCCAACACACACACACACAAAACTAACTTCTTCATATAGAAATTTAATGACTTACACCAGAAGATGTAAAAAGAAACCTAGAAAAATCACGGAAAACTACTTTCACGATGAAATCACAAAAGCCAATCTGCTTGATGCAACAAAAGTGCGGATTTTTTTTACTTGAATCGCCATTCTCCCACCTTCTACAATGAGCAGAAGTCCCATCAATAGCACTGGAAGCAAGTAGCTTGCCAGAATGTCTTGAAGAAGTGAATAGAGAGACGATTTGGTGGTTGAAAATGAAGAGTGCTCGTTTCTCGCATGTTTTTTGGGTCTTAATTTGGGCTGAGCTTAATTACGACCTTGATTTTAGGAAGACTAAAATAGGACCACCTCTTAGTGAAGTTTTAGTCCCACCAATCCAGGTCTTAATTTAGACTTCGGAAATCCCATGTGTTATAAGTAAACTTGATTGCGTAGCAAGTATGACTTCGGTTTCCTTGCAATTTTTTTAAATTTAGTCTCCTGTATACGTTGTTGGGAAGCCTTTCATCTAGCTTTTGTAATTTGTCAACTATTGAATTTCCACATCCACCATAAAGTCTAGTATCAATAATGCTAGAGTTTCGTTTCATTTGGTATATAGAAAAAAAAGGGAAAGAAGAAAGGGAAAAAAAAAAAAAAAAAAGGGTCGTGAACACCTTGGATCGGTTGAGAGACCGAAGGCGCATAGCTAAGCGGCATTGGGGTCCACATGGACAGCTCAAGCGCAAGGAAAAAGGAAGAAAGGGGAAGAAGGACAAAAAAAAAAAAGGCCATGAACACCTTGGATCGGTTGAGAAACCAAAGGCGCACGGGGTCCGGAAGGACAGCTAAGGGGTATTGGGGCCCTCATGGACGGCTCAAGTGCAAGAAAAAAAGGAAAAAAGAAAAAAAAAGTTGTGAACACCTTGGATCAGTTGAGAGACCGAAGGCGCACGGTTCCGGAAGGACAAAATTAAAAAATATTGGGGCCAGCATGGACAGCTCAAGCCAAAGAAAAGGAAGAATGGGGAAGAAGGAAAAAAAAAAAAAAAAGTTCGTGAACACCTTGGATCAGTTGAGAAATCAAAGCGCTTCCGAAGGACAAATAAGGGGTATTAAGGCCTACATGGATATGCCTGCTCAATGCCAAAAAAAAAAAAAAAAAAAAGGAAAAAAAAAAAAAAAAAAAAAGGTCATAAACACCTTAGATCGGTTGAGAGACCGAAGGTGCACGGGTCCCGAAGGACAACTAAGGGTATTGGGGCCCAGTATATGGACAGCTCAAAGGAAAAAAAAGAAGAAATGGGAAGAAGGAAAAAACAAGAAAAAAAAAAAAAGGTCGTGAACACCTTGGATTGGTTGAAAACCAAAAAAAGGGTCAGGTCCCGAAGGATAGTTAAGGGGTATTGAGGCTCACATGGATGGCTCAAATGCAAGGAAAAAAAGGAAAAAAATAAAGAATAAAATAAAATAAAATAAGGTTGTGAACACCTTGGATCGGTTGAGAGACCGAAGCTTAAAAGGGATCACGGTTCTGAAGGACAACTAAAGGGTATTGGGGCTCAGATGGACAGCTCAAAAAGGGGCCAAGGAAAAATGAAGAAATTGGAAGAAGGAAAAAAAAAAAAGATCGGAACACCTTTGATCTGTTGAGAAACCAAAGGCGCCAATGTACATGGAATGACAGCTAAAGGGTATTGGGGCCCACATGGACTGCTCAAATGCAAGGGAAAAAAAAAAAAGGTCATGGACACCTTGGATCGGTTAAGGAACCGAAGGCACACGCGGTCCGAAGGACAACTCAGGGTATTGGGATCCATTTGGGATCGGCTAGGAAAGAGAAAGTAAGGAGCATGGGGCCTACCGGATTGGTAAAAGCTCAAAACCAAACACACCCCAACTGGGGTTGGGATCAGCTAGCAAAGAGAAACCAAGAGGCATGGGACCCACCGGATTGGCAAAAGCTAAAAACCAAGTGCACCCCAACTGGGGTTGGGATCGGCTAGCAAAGAGAAACCAAGAGGTATGGGACCCACCAAATCTGCAAAAGCTTAAAACCAAGCAAACCCCAATCCATTTGGGATCGGCTAGGAAAGAGAAAGTAAGGAGCATGGGGCCTACCGGATTGGTAAAAGCTCAAAACCAAACACACCCCAACTGGGGTTGGGATCAGCTAGCAAAGAGAAACCAAGAGGCATGGGACCCACAGGATTGGCAAAAGCTTAAAACCAGGCGTATCCCAATCTATTTGGAATCTGCTAGGCAAGAGAAAGCAAGAAGTATGGGGCCCACCAGACTGGCAAAAGCTAAGAACCAAGCAAAGAGAAAGCAAGGATCATGGGGCCCATCGGATCGGCACAAGCTTAAAGCCAAGCGCACCCCAGCTGGGGTCAGTTAGCAAAGAGGAAAATGTGCATAGGCCCACCGGATTGGCAGAGGTGTAGAAACTCAAAATAAAGAAAAGGGTCTACTTGCGTATGGGATTGGCTGTCCACACTTGGATACTCCACGTGGGGATAATAGTCCACAGTTGAAACTTGAAAAGTTAGCAACTTGCATGAAAATTCATATATGGATATTTCACATGCAAGGTGTGAAAGCAACATGCATGGGTTGGTGATAGGCCACTAGGAATCATATATTTGGGTATGTGGGGACCAAATCTCACGTATATAGGCTTAATCCATATGCCACAACTAAAAGACGTGGGATGATCGAACTTCCCTCCCACTAGAGAAGTGCGGAGCGAGGGAGACACAAATCGCTCATATGATCCCATTAACATGAGGTGGAGGACGGGATGCGCAAAGCTAAGGAAGTGGGGCTAAACCCAAGAACTCGAAGCGCTATAAAAACCTGGCTAGACCTCCAGCAAAGGTACGAGAAATTCAATTGAACACTAAGAGTACGCTGCACAAACACTGACTTAAGCGTCGGAGTGACTTTTGCGGGTACTCACTTCATTTCCACCGTTCGACCTCGGGAATGTAATCCGTAGTTCTCTTTCAACCAAGGAAGAGTGCGGATTTCAGTCAAGAACCTGTGGAGATATTTCTTCTTGAAAGAAATCTTGCTCCAACAGGGAGTTTGGTAGGACAAACCGAGAAATAATGTGTTAGCTTGAGTTGGTTGGTATCCAGGTCAAGACGTTAACGAGTAATGCTAGGTTATCCATATTTTTGTACCACATTACCACATGATATGAAGTGATCATGCACACAATCAACATCCAATATTCATTCTTTAATTGACATGACATATACACGTCACTTGCTATATAGTGTTCAAACTTGAATAGAAAAATATAATCTCCCCAGTATATTTTGAGAACAATATAACAAAGCAAATCAATCTTTACCCAGCCGACTGTTAGTGTTTTGTATTTTATCTGGGTTATGGAATATTGAAATAGATGAATGGAAGAAAGAAGAATACAGAGTGATGAATGTTCTTCTACTCTCTTGTTGAAATTGCATAGAGGAAAACATTTCTCTTAATGGAATGAGCACACAAAGTGTGCACTTCATAACCGTTAGCCTTAACTGGATCCACACACATCATATTGGATCTCAGCCACACATCTAGCTACTTTCTAGGATCACTACACGTGGTGGTTTCTTCTGAGTCATGGTTAGATTGAAGTTCTCAATCACCCCTTTTAGTCTATGTTCTCAATCAAATCCATCTTCCAAAATTCACTCTCTAATGCCGCTCATGATTATACATCGTCTTTAACGGAGGTTGCTGCAAATCACCCAATTGTTCTTTGGCAAAGTTGTTGTTTTCGTTTATTTGTTCGCTCTTATGCGCAGGTAGCTGGAAATCATATTTTCCCAAGATTTGTTATGGATGCGGTGGTGGGTTTGGCCGCGACGATGCTTCTTCAAGTGGTGGTGATAGGGTTCGTCTAGGTTCATGGGTTGCTTTAGGGTTATGTTGGCTTTGTGGGCTTTGTTTGGGCTTATGGTTAATTTTGTTGATATGGGCTAGTAGTTTTAGTGCGGCTTTTGTTCACGTTAGTTTTGCTTTTAACTTGTTAGTTTTTTGTCATCTTGGGATTGGTATTTTAGATGTCTTATTGATGTTTTTGATTGTACCGTTGAAATTTATCTAATAAAGTTTCCATTTGATCCCCCAAAAAAAAAAAAATTTTGACTCAAAATTGAAAATCATATTGTAAGCATGGAAAACTATTATATGCTAGTACTAAGATGTTGTTATCCTTTATAAAATAACTTGTCTATGTCTATTTAGTCATCAAATTATATTTAATTCAACATAAAATTAGTATTTGTGTGTAATCTATACTTAAAACTTCAATATATTTTTGAAATTTTTCGAAACTAGATTCATTCCAATCCAATTTTTATCAAAATTTTCAGAACTTTTTAAATGTCCGAATTCATTTGAGCCTGTTCCCCTAGTATAAAGAGCAGGGGCAGCAGAACTTTTGGCACCCAATATTGCATGGGGACCTTGATCCCTAGTTTTAAAGCCTACAAGAGGTCAACTGTTCAAATTATACTTGCTTCTCTTTGATTTCTAAACCCTTCAAATACAACTGAAACCCAAAATAACATATATTTTTTACTTAAGCTAAGCATATAGATAATAAACAAATTTTAAAAAAACCAATTCCTTCTATACAGACTCTAGGCCTAATCCTACTTGTACAGACTAATGCCCTTCAAGGCCTTGACTTCTTCTCCCCAGCTTTCGACTCACGTCGACAATGGCTGTTTCTTTTAATAATTTTTATTAATTATGTTGGTGGGATTCAAGAGTAACTTAGCCATTTTGTTAAGGAATTAGCCTTTTAATTAGAGGGAGAAACGTAAATCGCTCTTTCTCTTTATTTTTTAGAGGGTGGGGGGGAGGGGGAGAGGCCGCAAACACTATTTTGGGAGGGCCAAGGCCCCTGCAGGTTTAAACATAATAGAAAATTAGTTAAATATCTATTTTTAGACATAAAACTATAAATAAACTCTATACTATTTAATGTATATAAACACACCTAAAATAAACCCAAAAATCAACAATTGTATATTTTTTTAATTTAATTAATACGATGAAATACCTTTATTACCCTTTTTAGCATTAAATTAGTTTTGGATCTCATTTAAAATCTATAGAATGCAGAGAACATAAAAATTCGACAAAACCACTCCCTGAGGTTTGAAGCCTAAAGCCCCTCTCCTCCTTCAAACCCTCATCTCTCCTATGTTCCTATCCCTTCTTCCCTCTGCCTTCAAAGTAAACTAAACAGTCTCAGAGCCATGGACCAACACAAGACCAACGAAACTTTAACAGATCAGCTGGTGAGGCAGCTGCTCCTTTGGAATTTAGTACCCATCTATGCTCTTGTTCTACAACAGATCTGTCCCGAAGGCTTCTAATGTCAGACCTCAATCTCTCTAGTGATTCGCATATGTTAATCCCACACGCCTTCTTCTTCTCAATGATGTTTTTTCATCTCCTATTTAACCCGGTGAGTTGAGATTCTTCCATCTAGCTGAGATTCTTCCTCTTTGTTAGCACAAAAGTTTCATTTATTAACCTATACAACTGGGAATGCTAAGCTTTTCTGCGAGAGAGTTGTACTAGAATCTATTTGTGAGGTATTAAGTTGAAATCAGTCTTCACCTTTTGTTGTCCACCTCGTGCAGGAGTATGGGGATCACTGAAGCATTGTGGGTGCAGGTGTGGCTCCAAAACGGCTTCACGAACAATTTGAAGTACGCAATTGGAAGACAAAGATTGGCTTCTCTATCTTCTGTTTAGAATGTGTAACAATTGTTTGCTTGTTGGGAGCTGGGTAGGGTGTAAAGAATCAATGTAATTTACATCTTGAGAGTTCAGTTTTGTTTCTTGTTTAAATGAGTTTTATTGAATAATAATTTAAATATTCTGCTGATGATTCCATGCCTCTCTCTCTCTCTCTCTCTCTCTCTCTCTCTCTCTCTCTCTCACACACACACATATAGTTTGTTTGTTTAAATCTTGGCAACTTTGAATGTCAGGACTTGCAACTATTATTGAGATGGAGTCATTCTCTGTATTTTTATCATTGTTGAGTATTGATTTTGAGTGGTATGGAGTTGTACACTTTTATTGTACCTATTATGCAAATGAAATGATGTAGTTGTTAACTTCTAGTAAATGGTATGAACAGTTATTATATTGTTCATACCCTGCAATTGAGTTGATTTCTATAGCATAGGATTAACAGTATACTTTTATGACATAGTATTAACAGATTTTTAGTAACAAAGCATGCTCTATATTTTGCTCTATATATAGTTGTGCACTTGAAGTTTATGATATGCATAATGTATTTTTATTAGGAAGATAGTTCTATGACAGAGTATTAACAGTGTAATTTTTTTTTCCTTGTAGAGATATTTCCTTTTGCCTTTGCTATTGTTTCTAGTGAAACTATGGACAATTGGAGGTGGTTTCAGTAAAGGATATTGAATGTCTTGCTGGGCTTTTTCAAATTTTTTTTGAATTTGTTGAATGAAATGGTATTAACAATGTACTTCTATGACATGGTATTAACAATGTACTTATATGATATGGTATTAACAATGTACTTCGGGCTTGCTAGGCTTATTTTGGGTTTTTTTTTTATTTTTTGTGTTGGGCTTGTTTTAAGTTTATCAATGACAGTCATGTAATTTATAGGAACTTCAACACTTATTTTTTATGTAGTAAATGGATTTTGGGTGTGTTTCTAAAGTGCATTTCATATGGGGTTTTTTTTATAATTTCAGCTCCTATTTTGGGTATATTAGTGAAGCTCCCTAAACATAACTCCGTCACTCGAGTGATTAAAAAACTAGTATATAATAAGAAAATTTTGGTAACACATCATATAATGGAAAATAATAAGGATATAGTCAATTAGCTAGTTCTGTTTTGGGTTTAGTAATTTAGCTTAAGGTTAATGGGCCTTCTTAAGGGCTTTAGTGCCTGTTTAATTTGTATTGTAATGACGTTTTTATCCTTTTGTTCATTCTGACCCAGATCTCTGAGTCTCGCAAAGTGATCCTCTCTCTCTCTCTCTCTCTCTCTCTCTCTCATTTTCAATTTTTCTCTAAGAAATCTGAAACAATGATGAGATGAGAAAGCACATAATTTTGTTCCTTTTGTTTCCCCCAAGTACCTCTTGAAGAAGTACACCATAATATTGAGTACACCTTATGATCTAAGTACACCATAATATTTTAATCATTGATCCTTAATATTTAAAAATATTTATATTATATTATATTATTTTAAAGCCATGTGGCTTTATTTCATCGGATGTATGAGCTCCACACATGTGCCACGTCAGCAATTGAATAGAAA
This sequence comes from Prunus dulcis, assembly GCF_902201215.1. NCBI lineage: Eukaryota > Viridiplantae > Streptophyta > Magnoliopsida > Rosales > Rosaceae > Prunus > Prunus dulcis. The sequence goes on along the minus strand of NC_047650.1, from coordinate 9,774,911 downwards.
ATTTGACGAAAACTAACGGTATGGATCATTTTGATGTGTGGAGAGTAACCTTAAAGACCATTAGTGTCACAAAAAAAAAGTTAGTGACGAAATGTGATAATTTCGCAAACTTCAGGACCATTGTTTACATAATGAAAAAGAGGCCCTAGCAAGCTAGCTACAAACCTCATTGAGTGATCATCACTCTTCTTCTTCACTGGGGACCGGGTCAGTTTCTCCACTACTGGTGTCGACTTGTTTGTGGACGTGCGTGTTGCCGAAGCCGAAAATTCCAACCCGGTCAGATTTGTTGCCCTCAATTTTGTTGCCAACAATGCTGAAGACGTTGCCGCTTCTGCTCTTCTTCTTTTTTTTCTTATTACGTTTCTCTTTCTTGGGCTTGAGAGCGGCATGATTTTTGGAGCTCATTATTTCTGGGAACTTGGAGCTGCTGCTGCTGTTTTGGTGGTCGACGGTTACTTTAGAATCAGAAGTATCTTCAGAAACTGGTTGCTTGGGATGACCAGTTGTACTGGGAGCTCCCTTGAGAACAAGGTGGCCTGTAGACATTTTTTTCCACCTCGATTGGGTCAATGGCTTGGCAACTGAAGTTGATATCTGCTGAGGTCTATATTTTATACACAACGTAGGGAAAACGCAACCCAATTTTGTGTTTTAGGCTTTTGATATTAAATTCGTAGCAAGTGTGAAGTCGTCTCCGGGACTTTTAAGTCTTCTTTACGTATATATTTTATGGAGTGATGAAGAAAAAAGTTAAAAAGCATTGGGGAGGACGAAACCACGTCGTGGTTATTCTTCAATAATGCTAAGAGAGAGAGAGAGAGTGCGTGTGGGTACAGTCGCCGATAGGGATGGGAGGTTTGGTGGGGTGGTTTTGGTGGTCTTCTTTCTTTAGCCATCTTTTCTGGGTCTGAGGGTTTAGTCTTCTTTTGATAATCCAAAAAATACAAAATTCACTCTCGTCTGGAAAACCTGTTTTTTAGCCCCTGTCAACATAAACGAAGTAGGAATTTCTCTTTTTCTAAAGAGACTTAATAAAATAAGAGCAATGTATTGACAAAGTGGTATGCAAATGTGACTAGCATTTGTTATGAAATAAACCTTCATCATCTGAACATGAGAAAAAGGGGCTGGGAGGGACCTCCGTTACCTGCTACTTGTGAACACTACTAACGTATTTGACCTCTCTGTCACTTTTCCTATCCACTCTCTACTTTAAACGAATGAAATTTCAGTTCACCCAAAAAAGACTAATTTCATGATCCAGGCTTGCTTTTCTTGGACTTCATTTCAGGCCCAACATGAAATATATATTGCATGGGTAGGCTTTTTTTTTTTTCTTTTTTCTTTTGGGTTGATGCATCGGTAGTTCTTAGGGTTGATTTTCAGACGGATCGGATCGGAATTAGGGCATTTCAATTCCAATCTAAAAAAATTTAGAATGAAAATTCTATTCCAATTCCATTCCAAAAAGTTTTAAAATTTCAATATCCATTCCAATTCAGAAAACTCGGAATTTTTTTGGACAATTTCATAAACTAGTTCAAAATTCTAAACATGCCCAACTATTTGAAGGATTAAAATTGACTCAAAATTGAAAATCATACCGTAAGCTTGGAAAACTATTATATGCCAGTACTTAGATGTTATCCTTTATAAAATAATTTGTCTATGTCTATTTGGTCATCAAATTATATTTAGTTCAACATGAAATTAGTAATTATGTGTAATCTAAGCTTGAAACCCCAATATATTTCGGAATCTCTAGATTCATTCCAATCCAATTTTTATTGGGAATTTTAGATTTCGAACCTTCGAATGTCATAATTCATTTGGACTTACCAAAATCGGAAATTTTCAAAACGAAATCGGTTGGAATCGGATTTTCCAATCCAACTTGCTCCCCTAGTGTAGAGAGCAGGGGCAGCAGAACTTTTGGCACCCAATATTGCATGAGGACCTTGATCCCTAGTTCTAAAGCCTACAAGTGGTCATTCCAAGCCATGGCTTTATAACTAGTTAGCATTCTCACCTCGGATGCATATCTTGGTACGTAACTTGGGAGTCCTTTAGCTTAAATTTATATATACAATCTACGGAAATCCCAAGTGTCCTGAAAGTTTTTTATTTTTATTTTTATTTTTAATATCTGGTTTTTAGGAAGGCTTTCAACTGAGCTCTTGAATTTGGTTAAGTATAGGTTTGAGGCTTAGAGATCTCTTGTTGTCCGGTCTGCTTTAATTAAACAAAGTGCCAGAAACCACGCTCTGGAAGGATATCCCAAGTGAGTTTCTCCACACAGTTCGTCTCCAATAATGCTAGACTTTCGTATCATTTGGTATATAGAATTTGACAAACCCCAATGCGTTAGGGGAGTTTATTTCGGAGATGAAGCAGGCCGAGACGTCAACTGTTCAAATTATTACTTGATAGATCTTTCAACTGAAACCCAAAATAACATATATGTTTTACTTAAGCTAAGCATATATATAATAAACTAATTTAAAACAAACCAATTCCTTCCATACTAACTCTAGGCCTAACCCCTCTACTTGTACAGACTAATGCCCTTCAAGGCCTTGACCTTCTTCTCCCCAGCTTTCGACCCACGTCGACGATGAGTGCCATACTTGTTGCCAATTAACTTTCCATGCTTCTTCCTCTCAACAGTACTAGGCCTCAAGTCTTGACAAGTACAATAACTGATACCAATGTTGAAAGCTCCATTACGATCCCCTTTGTTTCAGCTAACTCCATTGCCGCCACTTTATAAGATAGCTTGTGAATGTCATAAGGCCTGCTTTTCTTCTTGAGCTTCGTTTTAGGCACAGCATCATATTCAGGAGGGCGCTGTGACATTGTTCAGTTATAGACAGCAGGAGCATGCCTTGATAGATAACTATAGAGTGCAGGAGATGGAGTATGATATTGATCATGAAATCCATATAATGGACGGCCAGGAACAGAAGCTGCTGCATGATGAGGGTAAGTGTTAAGACATCGACTGGGAACTGGTGCAGGAGGATTAATACCTTCATAAGGAAATACAGGTGGACTCCTAGTAAAGCAGTTGGTGTAATGCAATACTGGCACAAAGCATGCGTACAAATGATGGGAGGGTTCCATTTTTTTTGCTGGCTTTTTGTTTTTTGAGAGGCTTTAAAAGTAAATAGAATAATTAATCGAATCTGCTGTTTCTGGCATTATATTCATGGCATCACTTTATGTATATATACCATCAGTGATGAAGGAGGTAGCATGGAGGAATGTATGTTGTCATTTGACATTTGCTTCCTGCTTGGAACTTTCCCTTTTAGTTTTTTCTGTTCGTTTACCTGTGACAAAGGGGACCTTTACAACCAAGGAAAATACAAGGAAAGATTTGTCTATTTTCGGACCGCTCGATAGAGAGACTTGCTCCAACCTTACAAAAGCTTTGGCACTAGATATGTTTGACTTAAAATGGGATTTAAAAGCTATATATAGATGTCAAACAGTGACTTATTATAGCGTAGTTTAATTTACACAAACACAGGTAAGAGTTGTTTACTTCGTGCAACTGTAGCCTAATTTTTACTGTTCTCAGTCTCAGAACATTAAAGTAAACAAACCAAAGCAAGCTGATCACCTGCTTCCACTCTTAGGGTTTTGGAGCAGAGTGTCCAGCTGTTCCACAGCTCATGTTCCAGAAATCAACCTCATATTCAAGCACACGCAGGAATGTTACTTCAGCTTTGCTCACCACATCTTCTGAAACCTTCACCAGAGGCATGCTGCCTGAAGCCGCCTTCTCCAACAAACGGTCAGCTATGTTTCGGAGAGAAGAGCAGTAGTGACCAAACCCATCATTGCCCCATCTCTGACAAGCCTCTTTTAGCTCTGGTGGGGTTTTGGACCCCTCTTCCAGACAATGGGCAAAGCTCTCTTGGTACACAGCTTCAATGGCCCAAAAGGCTGCCATGGCCACAGTATAATCAACCTCTGGCCTCATTAATTCCTCTAGAAATCTGTAAAAACACCACTCCAATTAGTACTAATATTGACATAAACAATATCCTAAATTTTCAATCCCAACCATGTATCATTTGTTTGTTCCGTCCTAACCCACTGTAAACTTCATTCCCCTGTCACATGTCACATTGTTTGGTGAACAAACTTATAGAAAATAAAATTGGAGAAAACAAAATTGCGAAAATCTTGCATGCCATAATGGACCAAGGAAGGAGGACTACTTGGTACATATAAATACTCACCATGGCCTAAACCCAAACATAGTTTTTGAATACAAACGATAATCTAAACTACCTTAAATTAGATTAATTTAGAAAGAGGGGTATTCGAACTTGAGTGTAAAGGGGCGGCGTAGTTGGACCGACATAAGACACATTACTAATTAATGACTGATTGCTATATGCTGAGCAAGTAATTTTGAGTTTAATTAAAAGAAGATGGTAGTTAATTACCTGCAGTAATGTTGGGTTGGTTTTTCAGGGGCAACTTGAGAGAGGTCAACACCCCATTTGGAAGCCTCTTGCTTGAACCATGCAATCTCATCGTTCAGAGAACCCAAACCACTCAATATCACTTCCATATCACCACTACTCTCATCACCTTTCTCATAAGCCCTTATCAGCACACTCGCTACGAAAGGCACAAACGCCCTAACAAATATGTAGTCTTGCCCCTACAGCCACACCAAACATTTTAAAATTAAATTACAAAAACAAATTGCAATTTCTAAACGCTGTTCGGAGAAATTGGAAAATGAAACGACACCGTTACGAAGTAATTAAATTAACCACGTTTATTGCGTGCGGCTTACTTACCAGCCATCGTTTGAAGGCTGGAAGATCGACGGTGCCGTCACGAATGCTGAGGATAAAAGGGTGTCGGGTGGCTCCAATGTAGATCAGACGGTGCTTCTTCACCCACGTGTCGGTCATCCCACCGTAAGGCACCCCAGGCTTCGACTTCCCATCCATTTTCTGTGGCTTCATTCTCTCTTCCTTTCCTTTCCTTGTGCTCTCTGTGTTTGACTGTTCCAGTGAGTTTGTTCGAGTGAGAGGGCGAGAGATAGTGAAGGGCTTTTGTGTTGGAGAGGACAGGCCCAATGGGCAATCTTCGTCTGCCCAACACGTGGTAGCCATGCAGCAAAAGAACCGCCACGCGTGTCTTATTAATGGAGCATTGGACAACGGCCCACCATTGTTGATAATGGGCCCGCAAGTAAAGATCCAATGTGTAATTTCTGCCCTTGGTATATTTCGTTCTAATTCTTTTGGGAAATAAGCTGATATAATCACTTTCCAAAAGTGGTATTCTGAAATAATCAGGTTACAAATTGTGTTATGATATAATCACTTGTGAACGTGAAATGACCAAACTGCCCTCCATATAAAAGCACATGTATCAATCCGTTGCCACCCCTTTGATTGGCGACCTAACGCATCTGGCTTCTCTCCCTTTCTCAGCGCTCAGTCACGGTTCTCTTCCTCTCTCGGCGGTTTCTGTGTCCATCGACCACCACCACTCTATTTCTCCCTGTGTCACGAAAACCTAAGGAGCACTCTGTCGTTCTCTGTCTGCAGTCAATGTTAGGGTTTGGTGAGGGGGCTCTTGACGGTGAAAGAGAGGGTTTAATCGCGAAATGCTCTCTCCCTTAAACGATGTCTCAGTTCCCTCTAAGTTCGAGTCTTGAATCGACATCGTTCTCTTCTTCTCTGCTCCTTCAGGGCCTAAAAAAACCCTAAATTTTGGTTTCGGTTAGGAATTTGTTCACAAACGTCCTCCTCCTTCTCAATCCTGTGAGACTCGGTTAGGACAAAAGTCGCGATTTGCTGTAGGTGTTGCTGGGATTTCGAATTCGGTTCTGTGCAGAGAAGGAGTGATTCTAAGGTGGGTTTTGTATTTGTTATTGACTAGTTTGTGTTTTTGTATGGTTATCATTTGAGAAGGATAATTTCACTAACCTGTGACTGAATTTGTGAAGTTTAGTAATTAGAGATATTGCAATAATAATGTAATTTAACTGTGAAGTAGATCATGCTGGGATGAAACTTGTATTGGTGTATTGATTTTGCTCTATGGATGATGCAGTGCCTCAAATTGCTATTTGTCATATAGGATTGGTTCTATGGCAATGCTTGTTTTCACTTCCATTTTATGAGTCATATTTAGTGTGGGAAATTATTCTGGTGCCAAGGGCTATTCCATTATAACACACCATTACCTCAGTAGGCCTTGAATTAGGTGTTGAGTAATAATGCACAAGTAAATTTGTTGGTATCATTGGTGTTTCAGCACGTAGTAGCATATTTTGCACCCTTCCAGTGTTAATGGTTAATTATGTGTTTTGAAATACTAAAGTTAGTTGCCGTGGAAATTTTTTGTTCCCTGTGGTATAAAACATGCTAAATTGTGTTGTTATTCCTTGCTTGCAGCTTGTGATATTGTTCACCCGTTTTCGCGTTTAGCTCCTGTGATGGAAGGGCGAAATTCCCCACTGGCTTGGAGACCATATACTGGTCAAACAAGTCAGCTTTCTTTGGTGTGCGAGCGTGCCACTGCTAGCAACGTGAATTCTAGCAGATTTCTTTTAGAAAAGATAACTTGCGCCCCAAGTTACTGACTTCTAAAACAAACGATTGTGAATTTGGGTGAGGAATATCTCCCAAGTAAGTTCTTTTCTTGCCTTAGACTGGTAAGGACTTTCACAATCTATCTCAGTATCAAACGGCTGTTCTAGCCAGGAGTGTTTGATAGAAGTGGACTATTCAGGCAGAACTGCCTTTTACAAGATAATAAATACACATATTTAACTCTAGACAAGTTAAGAGACTGTCGGAACTTCGTTTCCGCTCGAATGGAAGGTTCCGCTGTAGGCTGGACTGGACATATCTGGGTTGGTCCGTACTGCTTTGTGACTTCAAATGCTAGGCTGACCTGCAAATCGATACCAAAGTTGGATTTTGGCAGAGCTTTACGTCTTCTTCACGTTTTGTGAGGCCTTTTGAATAGGCAGAACTGCAACTTCTCCTGCTTGGAAGGGACAGAAGTGGCTATTCTCGATGGTCTGATGAGCTAGGGATTATACTACGAGAGTTGTTCTGCTTGAACAGGGCTCTTCCTGAGGTTTCTGGGGTCCCCACGTTTGTGAAAACTCAAAACTCTGCTTGTCTTGGCTTTTGCTGAACCAAATTTGTAACGAGGTGTCTTGTTCCAGAAGACTTGTTTCCTAAGTCTTGAACCTTGGAATTCAAGTGAACTCTTGGCTTTTCTTGGTGTTGTGTTTTTTTGATTGATGAATTGAGTGTGTCTTTAGTTTCTTTTTTGGGTTTGAGTCCAAACAATATTCGTGGGTTTGATCCTTTCGAAGCCCATATGACAGCTTTCTTTTTTTTGGGTTTTCTTGGGCTGGGGGCTTTCGTTTTTGACAAAAAGCGTAAAGCCCAAGCCGTCCGGATCCTTATTTTTGTCATTCCCAAGCTTTTGGGCTGAGTGGGATATTTTATTTTATGGGCTTTTGTCTTTTTGATCTTGGCGCGCGATTTTTAGGCCCAAACAATGCCCCCTAAGTCTGAATCGTTTTCAGAAACTGAAACGGTTTTCAGACTTAATGTTTATTAAATTGCGCGCCAGTCGTTTGCCACGTTCGCCTGTCACGAACTAGAGTTCGTGGGAAGAAACGACTAGTTATTAGCTAGTTACTAGCTAATAATCATCAGGTGCCGTCCCATCTTCCTCTCTCCCACGTTTTCAAATTTTCCTTTTAAAAACAAAGCTTAGCTTCGCCACTTCTGGAAAACCTACCTCTTTCGACTTCGTCTTTCCCTGAGCCTTTCTTTCGGGATTTCCCATCGTCTCCTTCGAACTTCCTCCATTTTTCTTCTCTTTGCTCCCTTTCTTTTGAAATTGAAATGTCTTCCCCAAGGTCCCGTGCCCAGTCTTCTTCGGCTTCAATCCCCCCTGATTACATCACTGGGAGCGGGATTGATGCCCACGCAATAGAGGTTAGGAGCAAACTCCATCCTTTTGCTCAAAAGAATCTGGATGAGAATGTTCTTCACCTGTTCGAGAACACCCTGGTGCTTGGGCCTCACTGGTTTGGTCCTGTTCCTGCTGAGGTGGCAGAACTGCTAAGAAAAGACGCTGAGGCTCCTTTGTGTTTTGAGAGCACTTCTGCCCTAGCCTCTCATTCTTGGGTTAGCAAGCATTTGAGCCGATCCTTCCCATCCAGCGAGGTGAGGAACAGTCCAGTCAAATGGGCAGACTGGATTGACAGACTTCTCCCGAGATATGGGGGTCACTGGAGGAGAGCTGGGATCTATGACGCCATTCTTCTGTCCAAGCAATCGATCAACAGAGATGAGAACCTGCTTGCTGCTGCCTTGTGCTTCTGGAATTCTGCCAGTAACACATTTGATTTCCGTGTGGGTCCCATGGCTCCTACTTTGCTGGATATGGCTCAGATTTTTGGGTTTAGGCCCCATGGCAGACCTGTTGATGCTGTTGGAGATTATCACAGGCGAAAGAACCAGGAGAAAGTGGCTACCCCCTTCACTGTCTCTCCAGCCACGATCAACCAGAACTGCTCTTTCTCTAATTATCTGAAGAGATTCAGTGCTGAGAAAGACAAGGATCAGCAACATATGTTGTTCCTTCTGTATTGGCTGAACCGCTTTGCCTTCCCCAATCGATCTTCGGCTGTTCTACTTGAATACAAGCATCTGGCAGAAGCGCTTCACAATCACACTGATGTGGGGCTTGGGCCAACAGTTCTGGCTCACCTTTTCAAGAATCTGCATACTGCCACCCTGGAGAATCCACTGAACCTGTCAGCTCCTGGTGCTTTTTGGATGATTCAGATCTGGCTGCAGGTCTACTTTCCAGAGTTAAGGTTCCCAGACATAGTTCTGCCTGAAAATCAAGTTCTGGCCCTTCCTCTGATATCGGCAGAAGTGCCCAAGCGCTCTCTTGAGGAGTATTTGATGCTCTTCAGGCATTGCACCAAGAGGTCGGCTGCTCAGTGGCAAGTGGTGATCAGAAGAACCTATCCTTGGTTCCAGGCTGGATTTCGGCTTTTCGAGAAGGAGCCAGAAGACGAAGCTGCCAGAACAGACTTCAGGAAGAAGTTTCTGAGTATTACTCTGCCCAGAGATCTGCCCCATGGTGGGGGCAAACCTCCAAATTATCATCTGGGGGCAGAAGTCTACCATCCCAACTTCTGTGCAAGGCAGCTTGGCTGCCCTCAACTTATACCGTTGAAATCATATCGGAGTTGCAACCGGGCCTCTTCTTGGAGGGATACAGATGATCTGGAGGTGCACAAGGACGCCCGGTGTGCAGTGAAGAAGATAAACAACAGCACGGATGCCCTCTACCCCTCATGGGAGCCAAATTCCTGCAGTTCTGCTGATTTTGACGCCTGGTGGCAAGCCAGATTCCAAAATCTGCCAGCTTCTGTTACTGCCCTGAAGACGCTTTTTGACGGCTGGGAGAACTGGCATCTTTTTGCGGAGGGGGAGGCTAAGGCGCACATGATCCAGACCATCAAGGACATCAATGCGCAGATTATAGAAGGTAGACATCTGATTCTGTCTGTTGTTTATTCTGTCTTGATAATCTGCTTTTGACATATATTCTGTCTGTTATTAGATCCCTCCCTGACAAAGAACGTTGGTG
>NC_047650.1:9759492-9764970 GCF_902201215.1 Prunus dulcis | reverse complement strand
TTCTTTCTGGATTTATTCTGCTTTCTCTTTTCTAATCTTTTGCTTTTGTTCTGTCCAGCTGGGAGTCCTTCTCCTCCTCCCACTAAGTTAAAAAAGCTTAAGAAGAAGGGTGAAGTGGAGTACTTTGCCGTAGAAGAGGCCGCAGCAATCCCGGTCAGTCCTTCTGGGACGGATGACGAGCTGCGAGAAGCTTTTGAGGAGGTGGAGCAGGAAAAAGAGCTGCAAGAGCTAGAGGAGGTGCCCCAAAAGAAAGTGGCAGCGCTGGAAGACGAGGTGAGTTTTGGTCTGAGATTTGCATTAGTTTCCTCTCTATTCCATTCCTTCTGTTCTGAACCCCGTTCCTGCAGGAGGAAATTCCTGCTGAGGTGATTGCAGAGAGCATTGCCTTGGCGCAGAAGCAACAAAAGGGTCCAGGTGCTGAGCTGACCAGTTCAGAACTGGCTCTTTTTGAGGATGCTGAGGCAGAACACTCCACTGCTGTTCCAGAGGCCGAGGATCGAGTGGAGCCATCTATATCAGACCCTGTGGATCAGGCAGAACTAACCGTCGTGGTTCCAGAGGCTGAAGTGGGAACAACTGCAGCTGCTCCGGTGGTTGTGGTAATTTCCTTCTCAACTTGTTCATGTTTTTGTTGTTCTGTCTGTTCTGCCTGTTCTAACAGTTGCAGTCTTCCCAGGTGGAGGTGCCTAAGGCCACTGGTGTTCTGGCCGCTGTATCCAGCCCCCTGAAGCCTCCTATTGTCGCTGTAAGTTTTCATAACCTTTGAGCCTCTTATTTATTTTTTACTTTCTGCCTGGTTCTAACTTATGCTCTCTTCTGCAGATGCCAATCCACTCCTTTCCAGGATCATCTGCTACGGCTTCTTTCGCTGACCCAGAACTGGAAGAGTTTGAAGCGATGGACCTGGATGCTCAACTGGACAAGCTGGAAAACCTCAGCTCTCCTCCGAGCAAGGCAAAGCCTAGAGCAGTGCAGGAGGCCATGGAGAGGTTAAAAATCTGGCAGTCCACTGAGCTGGAGTTTGATGAGGATAAAGGGGTTCTAGATCAGCTGATGAAAGATCTGGACCTGCTGCATAGACAGAACATGGCTCCAAAGCCTATTCTTGAGATGGGCCTAAGCTTGGCCAGAGATGTGCTTAATCTGCACGATCGCTATGAGGATCTCAAGCCTACCTTCAAGACCTCTGAGTTCTGCAAAGCTACACATGAAGCCAATCTGGCTGACTTTGCTAGGCAGAAGGTAGAACTGGACCAGATGGTGGCTGGATATAAGGAGGCCAAGGCTACTGCGGATAAGTTGGAGAAGCAGATTGAAGAGCTTCAAAAACAACTGGCAGAGTGCAGGGAGGGGCAGAACAGGCTTGGGACTGGACTGAGTTCCAAGACCAAGGCCACCTTCCTGGTGCAGAGCATGGTTGCAGCCTCCAGGCCAGCTTTGGAGATTGCAGAAGCCTCGATCCACCAAGGGGTGTTGCTCCAGAAGGAACTATCTGTCAAAAAAGCGAATCTGCAGGAAACCCTTAGAAAACTAGGATTTTAGTTTTTAGTTTTTATTTCTGTTTCTTTATTTACCTGGACAAATTTGCCGCTATGGTGGCTATTTAAATAAAGTTTGTTCTGCTTCTTTTTCAAAACAGCATCTTACTACTTTCATTCACCCTTGATGTAACAAAAACAAAACTTTGGAAGTAAAAAACGAAACAACTTTAAAGCAAAAATGGATTCATGAAATAGACAAAGTTAGCCTTGTTCTTTTCCTATCCCGGGATCTGTCTGTACAGCTTGTGAATCCCACATGGTTGGGTAGAACTTCTTTAACCATTTGCCATTGATTGGGGCATTGTGAATAACTCCATCTCTGTCCTGCAACCTATATGCCCCCATTCCGAGGATCTGGTTAATCACAAAAGGACCTTCCCACGTGGGTGACCATTTTCCATAGCCAGCTATGTGTGCTCCAAGGGGCAGAATCGCCTTCCAGACTATCTCTCCCTCTTCAAAACTCTTATCTCTGACCCTTTTGTTGTATGCCCTTGACACAGCCTGTTTTCCTGCTAAGAGTTTGTTGAGGGTGTCAATTCTGCTTGCATCCAATTCTTCTAATTCAAGTAGCATGGCTTGAGAGTAGTCTTCTCTGTGAGACCGTGCTGGTGAGAAATTCTAAGAGACTGGACTGCTATCTCCATGGGCAGAATTGCATCATGGCCGTAGGTCAGGGCATAGGGAGTCATGCCAGTTGCTTCTCTTTTGGAAGTTCTGTATGCCCACAAAGTCTCCGATAACTTTTCATGCCACTGCTTTGGATTCTTCTCCAGCATCTTCCTGATGATATTGATAATCACCTTGTTACTTGATTCTGCCTGTCCATTAGCTTGAGCATAATAGGGGGTAGATTGAAGCAGTTTGAATTTGAATGCTTCTGCCATATCTAGCATATCCCTAGATATGAAAGAAGAACCCCTATCAGTTGTGATTGATTCTGGAATGCCGAATCTTTGTATGATCTGTTCTTCTATAAAGGTGATGATCTCTTGAGAAGTTGTGGTTTTGATTGGCTTGGCCTCTACCCATTTGGTGAAATAGTCTGTAGCAACAATGATAAAACAATGCTGCTGGCTGCTGGCTGGATAGATTTTGCCAATGAGATCCATTGCCCATCCCCTAAAAGGCCATGGTTTCACCACTGGATTCATGGGAACAGAAGGAGCCTGCTGGATTGGGCCGTGCCTTTGACAAGCTTCACATCCCTTAGAATAATTGATGCAATCCTTCAACATGGTTGGCCAGAAGTAGCCATACCTTCTAATTAACCAGCACATCTTTCTTCCCCCTTGGTGAGCCCCACAGATCCCCTCATGGGTTTCTCCCATGACTTTCATATATTCTGTCTTTCCGAGGCACCTTAATAGTACCTCATCCTTACTTTTTCGGACCAAATCTTCATTCCACATGAGGTAGTTTGTAGCCATGATTCTGACTCTTTTCTCAGAGGGCAGAGTGGGATATTGCAAGTAAGTCATGATAGGCTCCCTCCAATCGTCTTTAGTGATTAAGGCAGAATTGACTTCTATCTCCATTCCTCTAGTCAGAACTGACGGTAGACTTTTTCTTCCTATCTTGATGATCCTCTGGACGCAGTCTTCGGGCATTTGTATGCCTGATGCCATCTGAGCCAGTTCATTGGCTGCAAAGTTCTCTTCCCTTGGGATGTGTTCCCAAGTAGCTTCTCTAAATTCTGTCAACAGATTTCTAGCTGCTACTAGATATACAGCCAGGGAAGGATTCAGACACTTGTATTCTCCAGCAATTTGTTTTAAGACAAGCATTGAATCTCCCAGGATTTCCACGGATTGGACTCCTAATTCTACCAACATTTCCAACCCTATGATCAAAGCTTCATACTCGGCCCTGTTGTTGGTGCATTGGAAATCTAACTGGAAGGAATAGCAATGTCTGATCCCCAAAGGTTCTTCCAGAACAACCCCAGCTCCTGAAGCCTTATCTGTCTTTGATCCATCAAAATATAGTTTCCAAGGTGTAAGATGAATCGAATAGATTGGATTGTTAAGGCAAACATGAGCCCTAGTTAGTAGATTTGCATTTGCTATGTCCAAAGAGTCCATGTTTTCAATTTCCTCTCCTGGGTGATCTGCTAGGAAGTCTGCCACAGCTTGCCCCTTGACAGCTTTCTGGGGGACATACCTGAGGGTAAATTCTGTTAAAGCCAAAGTCCATTTCCCAATTCTGCCTCTCAGCATTGGTCTTGTCAACATATACTTGATCAAGTCTGTCTTGGCGATGATATAGATAGTGTGTGGCAGCATATAATGTCTGAGTTTTACAGCAGTAAAATACAAGGCCAGACAAAGCCTTTCTATTGCGGAATACCTTCTCTCCACTTCTGTCAGTGTTCTGCTTAGATAGTAAACTGCCTGCTCCTTTCCTTCCTTGTTATCCTGGACTAGCAGACTTCCAATGGATAACTCTGATGCAGATACATAGAGTTTGAGTGGTCTGCCTCTCTTTGGTGGGGACAGAACTGGTGGATTTGAGAGGTAGTCTTTTATCTCCTGGAAAGCCTGCTGGTGCTGTTCTTCCCATTTGAATGTTTGTTCCTGTTTTAGTCTTAACAGGGAAGAAAAAGGCTGAATCTTTCCTGCGGAATTAGATATGAATCTCCTTAGAAAATTGATTTTTCCTAGGAGACTCTGAAGTTCCTTTTTGTTCCGAGGTGGTAGGGCTTCCATGATGGACTTTGCTTTATTCTTGTCAACTTCTATGCCTCTCTGGTGAACCAAGAATCCTAAGAAATTTCCTGCCTGGACTCCAAAAACACATTTTTTGGGGTTCATTTTTAGCTCGTGCTGCCTCATTCTTAGGAATGCCTTCCTTAGACTTGATATGTGGTTTCCTTCCTCGGGGGACTTAATCACCACATCATCTATGTACACTTCTAAAGAATGTCCTATCATATCATGAAAAATGGAATTCATTGCCCTTTGATAGGTAGCACCAGCGTTTCTTAAACCGAAAGGCATTACAGTATATTCGAAAGCACCTATATGCCCTGGACACATGAAGGCTGTCTTGTGGATGTCTTGTTCTGCCATCATGATCTGGTTATAACCTGCATTGCCATCCATGAAAGATAGCATCTGGTTATGAGCAGCTCCGTCTATTAGCATGTCTGCCATTGGCATAGGATATTCGTCTTTGGGAGATGCTTCATTCAAATTCCTGTAATCCACACATATTCTAACTACCCCTGTTTTTCTTTTGAGGACAGGTACAATATTTGCTAGCCAATCGGCATAGATGGCTGGTCTGATGAATCCTGCCTTGAGCAGCCTTTCTATCTCTTCTTTGACCTTTAGTTCTGTGTCCATAGACATTCTTCTCCTGGCCTGTTTAACTGGAAGGTAGCCATCTTTGATTGGTAGTTTGTGCTCTACTAGCTGTCTGTCCAGTCCTGGCATCTCGTGATAGTGCCAAGCAAAACAATCTCTGAACTCCTGCAAAAGTGCCATGAGTTCAGACTTGAGTGGTTCTTCTAAGAGTGTGCTGATGAAAGTAGGTCTTGGATCTTCTTCTGTCCCTAAGTTTATTTCTTGTAGAGGATCCTCCACTTCTGGCAGGGAGTCATCCAATGCTGCTGGTGCAAAATCTAATACTTCCTCCTGTAAAACTTCCTCTTCTTGCTCCTTCGTACTTTCGTGCGTGAATTCTGCCATATTGGTGGCTGGATTCTGCATAAAAAACTTCCTTTCTTCCCAGTATATCAACAATCTTTTTGTGATGGATCGGATTGTTGCAGCTCGATCCTTGTTCAGTTGATTGGGACTAATCATCAGAGTTCTTAGCGTAGAAAGGTCTATTCCAGTCCTCCAGAGAATTGGCTAGACCTTCTTCAATGAGCCTTTGGGCCGTGACACCATGGGGGCGGCCGTTCTGGTTGACTCCAGAGAAAGTAAAAGGA
>NC_047650.1:9753951-9759392 GCF_902201215.1 Prunus dulcis | reverse complement strand
ATTTGAAATTTGAAATAATAATAACTCTCTCTCTCTCTCTTCTTAACCCCCACAGATCCACCCCTCTTCAGCCCACTCTCTCATTCTCCCACAAATCCTCTAATGAACCTCCATTGTTGCCTTCGATAGAAAAGCTTGACAAGCTTAGGGAGGAATTCAACTAGGGGCTGGTTGTTGTCGAAGGAGGGAGAGAGAAGAAGGAATGGGGGTTGAGTATCAGGGAAGACAGGGGGTCTGCGGGGGGGGATAGGTTTTTTTTTTTTTTTTTTTTTTTGTTATCTTTTTCTTTAATTTTTTCTAAAATATATATTTATTTTTAATGATTTAACAAAAAATGAGATGAAATGTTGATTATTTAGACGGTAAGGTCATATCTAATCATATGGCTAAATGTAGTCCAGGACTAAATATTTAGCCCTCCAAATATTAATTTTTTAAAGAATAGTGCATGGCTAAATTTTTCCATCTCCAGTCATGCAGGGCCATATTTTAGGGTCCTTCGTATTTTATTATTTTGAGAAAAACTATGGTACAATACTCATGCATTCCACAACTATGTATTGTTTAATTTAATTAAACCACTATTTAGAGACAATATTACATGACCAATAATTTTTTATAATTTTTTTTAAACAACACTTGAAAACATTTAAAAGGCGACCACTTTTATTTTTATTTTTATTTTAAACAAAAAGATGGGTTTCAATGGTCTGACCTCCACAGTCATGACCAGTAATTTTTTATAATTTTTTTTACGAATTGAAAACATTTAAAAAGGTGGCCACATTTAAACAACACGAATTGAAAACATTTAAAAATGCTTGTAAAAATATATCGATGAAGTCAGCGCTTTTATTGTTGGATGTTGGATATGCATTTGCACGAGATGATTCGTGGCATTGCCCACACTTAATAATTTATCTTCTTCAAAAGCACATGCATGGGACCCACAAAAAATTTGGCATAGGCCAAAGTTGGGCTAAATGTGGCCCGGTTGCAGGGCTAAAGCTAAAATTTTATTTAACCCATGGCTGGAGATGGCCTAAAGGGGAAATTGACGAAAAAAAAAGAGTTCATATTCTTAATTTTCTATAATAAAAAATATGGGGTAAATCAAAAGTTAGGTACAAGTTCATGAGGCAAATCACTAGTATACCTTATTCTTAAGGAGG
This sequence comes from Prunus dulcis, assembly GCF_902201215.1. Lineage (NCBI taxonomy): Eukaryota > Viridiplantae > Streptophyta > Magnoliopsida > Rosales > Rosaceae > Prunus > Prunus dulcis. The sequence goes on along the minus strand of NC_047650.1, from coordinate 9,758,220 downwards.
GAGATAGAACTCAGGTTCAAAGAGGCAGACACACTGCCTTTTTGGTGACACCCTTTTGTAATTGCATTGTTTTAAGGGAGATTCACTATTATACTCAATATATGAGCAAAAATTATATATAAAAAAATCTTATATGAAATGAACTTTAGAAACACACCCAAAGCCTATTTACAACATAATAAAAAGGCTTTTAATTAACTTCTTTTAAATTATAAAACTACCATTGATTTCTTAAAACAAACCCAACCTCAAAACACTCAATAGGTCATCAAAGTAATTTAATAATCAAAATTAAATTCAATAAGACCAGCTGTCATTTTTTGAATTTTTTTTTTTTTGGTTATAGAAATTAAATGGCGTAGGGTTTATCTATATTATTAGTGCTAAGAATAGGTATATAACTAAATATTTCTTGTTGTCTTGTTTTAACAAAGCATTGTTTTCTTCACTAGATGCCTTTTGGCTTCTTCTTTTTTTGGGTAGATTTGCTAAATATTAGGACAAACTACATAAAACACCCTAATCTATAGGATCATTTACGAGTTCATATCTGATTTTGGGAATATTTACCAGTACATACTCAACGTCACGGAAACCCTCCGTTAGTTAAATTATTAGTTAATCTGTTAAATACTGACATGTCAAAAATGGGACCCTTTTTTTTTTTTTTTAAATGATGTGGACTTCCACATGGACTAAAAATTAATGAAAAATTATTTTACTGTTTAAATTATTTTAAAAATCTCTCTCTTGCAAAGGACCCACTAGTATAGTGGTTTGGAGTGTTTACTTCCTCAGAAAATGTCCTGAGTTCGAATCCTAGCATCCGTATTGTGTGTATAAGTTTAATATATTATCGCTCATTTCAATAGAAAATGTAAAAAAAAAAAAAAAAAAATTATCTCTCTCTCTAACAGAGAACCTAGACCCAACACTGATATTACTGATTCCAAAAGGTGCCTTTGCTAACTCAGCTTCAATGACAGGATCACCATGTGAGTCCAACCCTTTTTTTTTTTTTTTTTTAATCTATATACAAACCTTTGTTTTTTTCTTCAATAAAATATGTGTCTCTGTCTCTCCTTGGTTTGAATTGCGACGGGGTGTCTAGGTTTCAATTCTATCAAATTTCAGAAATTGATTCAATTTCGGTTTCAGAGGCATTAGGTGAGGGATTAGTGTAATAAATCGTGAAGAAAAATCAGATCTTTGAGATAGCGACAACAAATTGGGCAGAGAAGGAAAACCAAAAATGGAGAATATGATGAGCAAGCTTCGGAATTTGGACGCCTACCCCAAAATCAATGAAGATTTCTACAGTCGCACGCTCTCTGGTGGCGTCATCACTCTCGCCTCCTCCATTGTCATGCTCTTCCTCTTCCTCTCCGAGCTTCGTACGTCTCCTTCTTCTTTTTTTTTCACCTGTTTTGTCTTGCTATATTTGTGTATGTTTATTCAATTTCTCTGTGTTAATAGATCTCCCTGATTGTTTGGTTTGTTTTTGGAAGAAGGATCTATTCACTTTCTTACTTTGTTGAGATTGAGATGCAAAGTGGAGTTGATCCAGGCCAAGATCTCAGATCTGCCTACGAAATAAGCCTCATCCATCATTCCGATATTCGTTGCCATTTCCGGAGTATCCGTGCGCTTATGAGATTTCGGTGATTTTTCTGTCTTAAGGCCTCTGCGTCTCTAAAGATGAAGAGACGAAGACTCGATGTCTGAATGTGAAGCGGGGAGAGAGAGAGAGAGGGGGAGATATATATATATATAAAATAATAATTTAAACAGTAATCTAATTTATTATTAATTTTTAGTCCACGTCATCAAAAAAAGGTTACCACTTTTGACACGTCAGCATTTAACAAACTGACTAATATTTTGGCTAATGGATGGGACAAATTGTAGGGTTTTCGTGACGTTGAGTATGTACTGGTAAATGTCCCTAAAATCGAGTATGAACTCTTAATTAACCCTATAGATTGTGAGGTTTTATGTAGTTTTTCCTAAATATTAACATGTTTAGTAGTCTACATTCCGAGTTTGATAATGTAAATAAAAGAATAATTTTATGATATTTGTGGGAGTAAATTTCCCCCAAAAGAATATTCGCCAAAGGTTCCTTCGTCTTCTCTGCCTCTCTTTCTCCCTGCAAAACAGATCGGAGTAAAAGACCACACCCGGGGGGTGTTGGCCAAAGGCCCTCCGATGCTTAAGTTAGGTAGGGTAATTCGAGGAAAACCGGGTGGCCGGAGCCATGTGTGGTGGCCGGAGCCTTGTGTGAGAGAGAGAAAGAGAGGAGGTTGCTAGGGTTTTTAAGAAATAACTTATGCAGAGTTTGAGTAGGAATTCTGACGTACCTCAACCATTGTGTGTGGCTATGCTTTTATAGAGGCCTCGGAGGCTAGGGTTTCAGAGGTTGGTGGAGTTGGTGTGGTTGGTGAGGTTGGTGTGGTTGGTGGAGTTGGTGTGGTTGGTGGGGTTGGTGCATTTAGGAATTATTGATTAACCAAATCCCTAATTAAATTGGGGATCAAGTAACCCCCAATTTGATTAGGTAATTCCCAATTAGGTTAGGTAACTCCTAATTAGGTCAAATAATTCCTAAATTGATTGGCCTAATTAATTGACCTAGGGTTTTGATTTAATTAGGTTCCCACAAATGCCCCCCAGCTTCTGCATGGCGCGTGGTGGCATGTAGGAGATGTAAATTATCCGTTGGGCTGTCCAGCTGTAACTGGGCTTCCTTCGTGGACTTGGGCTCTCGCGTAGAGGAGGCTTTTTACTCGGGCTGTCCAGCTGTAACTAGGCTGGAGGTGCGCGATCTGCCGCTGGAGCAGGTGGCAGTTTGGGTCGTCTTTTTTGTGGCTGATCCAAATTGCTTCAATTCCTTCTTCTTTTTGTGCCATGAACTAGGATCAGTATGAGTCAAGGCGATCATGTGCGAAGCACGAACGTGTTGAAAGTCAGCGGCAGATAGGAAGAGAAGGTTGGCGACGGTCCGCTCGTTCTTCTCACCTACTGTGATGGTAAGTTGCATCCTTTTGATATGCTACAGTTGCCATGGAATTCTTTGTTGTGTATCTGACTAACTTCCATCTTCTGCTTGCAGAGAATGACATCTGCAAGAAACTCGATCTCAGCCCGAACATGACCAAGGTTCAGTAAGCTCTGAACATCCCTATCAGGTTCCTTGAATGGCGCTGGTTGCTGAGCAAACATCGAAAGGAGGTTGGTGGTCTGCCCCCATGTCGGAGATGTTGGAAGATGGAAGCTGTATGGCTCGGGCCTAGATGATCTGCTAGTTGAGCAGGTGGAGTCCTCGACCGAACTTCCTCCTTCTCTGCCTTGCAACCGCGAAGGTTTGGGTTGTCTGTACTCTACGAACAGTCAAGCGCGGGGCTCACTCAATGTTGCAAGTTGCAGCCAAAAGAGCTAAAGAGTCGTCTGCTCGAGCAAAATGTCCTTCAGTTGCACGAATTGCCGGTCCAGGAGTTGGTGACACTTTGCTGGTCAACTTTGGTACTTATGTTGAAGCCACGGAGGCGTCCAAGCATGAAATTTCTGCTAATGCATACAAGCTGGGATACTTGGACTGCAGGAATGGTGCTCTTCCTTGTTGCCCTCTCGAACATGAGGAATGTGAGTAGCTCTATTTCGACTTGCTGCTCAAAGTGAGCAGATCAATGCTGTGAATGTAGAAGCAGTTGAAGAGCAGGTGGCAGATGAAGCTGCAATGGAGGAAGACAACGCCAAAGGTGGTGCGGCTAATGAGGTTTAGGGCAGATGCGGAGGAGCAGGCAGCTGAGCAGATGGTGCCGGTTGAGCAAAATGAGGCTTATTTCTTGTTGAACTTGGCTGATTGGCCGTTTTGTTATGGAATTTTCAGTTGTCTTTCGAACTTCAATTCTCATTGTATCTTGTAAGTGTGCATCCGGAGACATAGCACTTGAAAGAGACTCCATTGAGTTTGTACTTGTGAAGTAGCTTGCCTGCAATGGAGAGAAGGCTCGTCGCCTGTGTGTGTATATCAGGGACATAACGCATGAAAATGACTCCATTGAGTTTGTGCTCCTGGGAGCAGCTTGTCTGCAATGAAGGTAAGGCTTGCTGCCTGTATGTCGGGGACATAGCGCTTGGCTTGGAAAAGACTCCATTGAGTTTGTACTCCGAGGAGCAGCTTGTCTGCAATGGAGGTATGGCTTGCCACCTGTGAGCGTATATCAGGGACATAGCGCTTGAAAAAGAGACTCCATTGAGTTCGTGCTC
>NC_047650.1:9681808-9753176 GCF_902201215.1 Prunus dulcis | reverse complement strand
ACTATATTTCGTGGGCTCTGCATCCATGATCTTATAAATGCGTTCAACAAGTTCGGAAAACGTTACGTTCCGTGACACTATTATGCCTTTAGCCTCCCCACCTTCATAACTCTCAATGTTATCCTTCTTAACCCAACTTCCATTGTAGCATACCAAAATTCCAACTGTATCCATTTCTGCAAAAAAACATAAATAATTACTACACCGATTCATAACACTAAAAAATACAAAATAGATGAATAAAAACATGCACAACAATCATTCCACTACACATATCATCTTCTAAATCCTCAAATCTTCAAAAGTTAATTGTAGCTGCTTCAACAATTAACTTTTATTCCTTTTTGTTTTTTCTCTGATTTTGAAGATGATATCTGTGGGTTCCAAGTTATTAACAAACTAACATACACATACAATGGCAGAAATATGAACCCTCTAACCCTCCAAGTCTTTTGCACAAATGTAAACACCTTCAACAAAAGGATCAGGTTGTGATAGAAAGCGTATAATGTAGTACAAGCTCAATTACCAAATTCAAAACCAAAACACACAAACTATACTTCTTACCAAAACAAACCCAGAATGCCAATAAATTCCCCACATTAGCATCTAAATTGAGCCTAACACTAGCCGTATTTACAAATTTGTAGGGCAGACAAAGTTAACCTATGATTTTTCTGTGTGCTGTTATTTTCACCATTATCAAACACATTGCACTACATTATACACGCATTCAGTCAATTTTAAACAAAATTCAAGTTCACCAGACAGCTCCCACTGCAGATAATATCACAAACTATGAATTTCAACATATCACAACAAGTGCAAACTGAAAATTTAAGCTTTTATGCCCTCTGTGGTGAAAAGGGGCTGAACGATTTCATAATACACATACACTACCAAACCAATATCACAACTCACATCCGTTCACAACGACACCGGAAGTCGCCACTTTCCCTTCTCTGTGGAATCGCAGCAGTCAGCTCGATCTGGAGGTCAACAATGGAGGCCGTGCCTTCCGGCTCACTGCGCCCAAACTAGGGTCCCAAGTTTGAGGACATCTGGGTTAGGACGATGGATGGGTTGCGAACTGGATTGCTCAGTGGGAACATGTCTCGCAACCTGGAGTTCCCCCAATTTTTGCCAACCTTCCAACACAGAGGAGAGAGAGTTGAGCTGAGTTCAGACAAGTTCCCTTTCAGAAAAGGGGTGGCAACGGGTTGATACATGTGCTTTTATATGGAGGGCAGTTTGGTCATTTCACGTTCACAAGTGATTATATCATAACACAATTTGTAGACCTGATGGGGGATAGGTTTTTTTTTTTTTTTTTTTTTTTGTTATCTTTTTCTTTAATTTTTTCTAAAATATATATTTATTTTTAATGATTTAACAAAAAATGAGATGAAATGTTGATTATTTAGACGGTAAGGTCATATCTAATCATATGGCTAAATGTAGTCCAGGACTAAATATTTAGCCCTCCAAATATTAATTTTTTAAAGAATAGTGCATGGCTAAATTTTTCCATCTCCAGTCATGCAGGGCCATATTTTAGGGTCCTTCGTATTTTATTATTTTGAGAAAAACTATGGTACAATACTCATGCATTCCACAACTATGTATTGTTTAATTTAATTAAACCACTATTTAGAGACAATATTACATGACCAATAATTTTTTATAATTTTTTTTAAACAACACTTGAAAACATTTAAAAGGCGACCACTTTTATTTTTATTTTTATTTTAAACAAAAAGATGGGTTTCAATGGTCTGACCTCCACAGTCATGACCAGTAATTTTTTATAATTTTTTTTACGAATTGAAAACATTTAAAAAGGTGGCCACATTTAAACAACACGAATTGAAAACATTTAAAAATGCTTGTAAAAATATATCGATGAAGTCAGCGCTTTTATTGTTGGATGTTGGATATGCATTTGCACGAGATGATTCGTGGCATTGCCCACACTTAATAATTTATCTTCTTCAAAAGCACATGCATGGGACCCACAAAAAATTTGGCATAGGCCAAAGTTGGGCTAAATGTGGCCCGGTTGCAGGGCTAAAGCTAAAATTTTATTTAACCCATGGCTGGAGATGGCCTAAAGGGGAAATTGACGAAAAAAAAAGAGTTCATATTCTTAATTTTCTATAATAAAAAATATGGGGTAAATCAAAAGTTAGGTACAAGTTCATGAGGCAAATCACTAGTATACCTTATTCTTAAGGAGGGAGATAGAACTCAGGTTCAAAGAGGCAGACACACTGCCTTTTTGGTGACACCCTTTTGTAATTGCATTGTTTTAAGGGAGATTCACTATTATACTCAATATATGAGCAAAAATTATATATAAAAAAATCTTATATGAAATGAACTTTAGAAACACACCCAAAGCCTATTTACAACATAATAAAAAGGCTTTTAATTAACTTCTTTTAAATTATAAAACTACCATTGATTTCTTAAAACAAACCCAACCTCAAAACACTCAATAGGTCATCAAAGTAATTTAATAATCAAAATTAAATTCAATAAGACCAGCTGTCATTTTTTGAATTTTTTTTTTTTTGGTTATAGAAATTAAATGGCGTAGGGTTTATCTATATTATTAGTGCTAAGAATAGGTATATAACTAAATATTTCTTGTTGTCTTGTTTTAACAAAGCATTGTTTTCTTCACTAGATGCCTTTTGGCTTCTTCTTTTTTTGGGTAGATTTGCTAAATATTAGGACAAACTACATAAAACACCCTAATCTATAGGATCATTTACGAGTTCATATCTGATTTTGGGAATATTTACCAGTACATACTCAACGTCACGGAAACCCTCCGTTAGTTAAATTATTAGTTAATCTGTTAAATACTGACATGTCAAAAATGGGACCCTTTTTTTTTTTTTTTAAATGATGTGGACTTCCACATGGACTAAAAATTAATGAAAAATTATTTTACTGTTTAAATTATTTTAAAAATCTCTCTCTTGCAAAGGACCCACTAGTATAGTGGTTTGGAGTGTTTACTTCCTCAGAAAAGGTCCTGAGTTCGAATCCTAGCATCCGTATTGTGTGTATAAGTTTAATATATTATCGCTCATTTCAATAGGAAATGTAAAAAAAAATTATCTCTCTCTCTAACAGAGAACCTAGACCCAACACTGATATTACTGATTCCAAAAGGTGCCTTTGCTAACTCAGCTTCAATGACAGGATCACCATGTGAGTCCAACCCTTTTTTTTTTTTTTTTTTAATCTATATACAAACCTTTGTTTTTTTCTTCAATAAAATATGTGTCTCTGTCTCTCCTTGGTTTGAATTGCGACGGGGTGTCTAGGTTTCAATTCTATCAAATTTCAGAAATTGATTCAATTTCGGTTTCAGAGGCATTAGGTGAGGGATTAGTGTAATAAATCGTGAAGAAAAATCAGATCTTTGAGATAGCGACAACAAATTGGGCAGAGAAGGAAAACCAAAAATGGAGAATATGATGAGCAAGCTTCGGAATTTGGACGCCTACCCCAAAATCAATGAAGATTTCTACAGTCGCACGCTCTCTGGTGGCGTCATCACTCTCGCCTCCTCCATTGTCATGCTCTTCCTCTTCCTCTCCGAGCTTCGTACGTCTCCTTCTTTTTTTTTTTTCACCTGTTTTGTCTTGTTATATTTGTGTATGTTTATTCAATTTCTCTGTGTTAATAGATCTCCCTGATTGTTTGGTTTGTTTTTGGAAGAAGGATCTATTCACTTTCTTACTTTGTTGAGATTGAGATGCAAAGTGGAGTTGATCCAGGCCAAGATCTCAGATCTGCCTACGAAATAAGCCTCATCCATCATTCCGATATTCGTTGCCATTTCCGGAGTATCCGTGCGCTTATGAGATTTCGGCGATTTTTCTGTCTTAAGGCCTCTGCGTCTCTAAAGATGAAGAGACGAAGACTCGATGTCTGAATGTGAAGCGGGGAGAGAGAGAGAGAGGGGGAGATATATATATCAATAACGCTACGGGCACCAACTTGTTTACCAACTTTTGAATACCAACACATGTGGCACATGACATGGCAACCTATGTCATCTGCCACCTCATTTATTTTAATTACATAATTTGTTATATAAATAAAAGAATTTCACACCGCAAAAAGAAAAAAGAAAAAAGAAAAAAAAAAGAAATTCTTTTATTTATATAATAAATTATGTAATTAAAATAAATGAGATGGCAGATGACATGGCAACCTATGTCATCTGCCACCTCATTTATTTTAATTACATAATTTGTTATATAAATAAAAGAATTTCACACCGCAAAAAGAAAAAAGAAAAAAGAAAAAAAAAGAAATTCTTTTATTTATATAATAAATTATGTAATTAAAATAAATGAGATGGCAGATGACATAGGTTGCCATGTCATGTGCCACATGTGTTGGTATCCAAAAGTTGATAAACAAGTTGGTGCCCGTAGCGTTACTCACATGGGGACATGAAATTTGGAGACAGCACATCCCTCGATTCTGTTTTTCACTTTCCCTATAACTAATTTGGCTGATGTCATGGTCTTTTGTTATAATTTCTCCACTAACATCAAGGGAAAGGGATGCACTCTTGATACCTTGTCAGGTAAACAAAATTTAGAAAACATTGATCTCCTCTTTCTTTTTTTTCGTTTGTTTATAGGTGCTTAGCTATTACATGAGATATTTAGCAGTCTTAGCATTGACTGCATGGAACTTCCAAACAGAAAGAGAGAGAATTGGTGTTCCTTTCCATCCAACAAGAAGGCCTTTTCCTTTAGTATCCAGTGTGCAACAACTCCCACAAGCAAACTGTTTAGCCACAAGGTCTGCTTGGTACAAGGATAACAAGCTGAGCTCTGCTTCCACCATTCCACTTTTTGCAAACAAAGTCCTCCAGGCATCGATTTTCATGCGCCGGATTATCCTCTCTTTGCCTTCGCTCGCAATGATATTTTTTATCTCAAGGCTCAAATATGTTTCCTCCAATTCCATCCTGTAGGCGCTGCCCCTGTCCATGCAGACATCAAGGCACTCAAAATAAGCACTATAGTACAAGAGTGCTTCATTGAAACGGTTCGTGAAAGTTGGTGAGTTGTGATTTGCTTCGATTTCGGTGATCACCATCAGATGGGGATTGAGGTTTCTGAGTACTTTTATTAGAGATTCTGAGCAACTGGGTTGTCTCATTGTGCTGCATAGCAGTAGAGGGCAGTAAACTGCAGCTGCTTCGCCATCCTCTAACTCAAAGGTGTCTTCATTGACATCTTTGATATCTTTCACCATGGCTACTTTGAAGGAAAATGGTAATTTCCAAGCCTCGGCAAACTGTGCCAACCTTCTGCCAGTGTCCTCAATCTTTTCTCTTGATGTCACTCCAACAGCAGTAACTTTTAGCAGCTCGATCGGGCATTCGTATCGAGTTGCAAGAGCTTGCATCAACACTATGCAGTGCCCCCCAGTTCTGATTGCAAGGTCAATGAAGTGAATCTTTTTGGCTGATGCTACACTTTCAACAATTGCTTGTATCCCTGCAAACTCAGTTATTTGATAAAAGGGAACTTCTAGGAAGCATGCCATTAAAGCAGGAGTCGAACTCGCCATTGCTTCTTGGAAATGCATTGCAAGTACATCTCTGCTTTCTGAGCCCTCAGATGCGTTTCTGCCAGTTTCTCTATCAGTCTTCTCCTGAAGAGCTTTGGCAAAATAGTAAACAACTCTTTGAACTGAATTTCCACAGCTGGAAGATAGGAAATGGCATAGGTTCTGTAGTTTTCTTGCACAACCATATTGCTGCTTTGCAACCTTTTCAGCAAAAGCTAAAAGAAGGTGTGCAAGCTCAACATCTTTGGTTTCCTGGTCCGAGAGGCCAAGCGGAGCACTGCCTAAAACACGAGCAGGCATGCAGTCATCAGCGGATCTCCGGGAAGAGAACTGGATGAAGCTTGCTCTTGCTACTCTCATTACTTCAACAGTTGACAAGCCAGGTACACAACTCATGGTTCAAAGTGTATAAAGCTGGGGTTTTTTCTTAATGTTAAAGTGTAAGGGTTCTTCTCAATTCTCATCCTGTGTATATATAAGCTGACCTCTTGGTTGTCGAAAGCTAAGCTATGACTTTTGACATGGTTTGACAAAATTTGTAGGATATTCCTTTCAGGTAAAAACTGTCAACAGCTGTATGGAAAACTGAAATGGTTAAGTAACTTGGTTGGATTGGACAGGTTTACTAAAACAAAATTAGTACAATACAAATTATTCTGGTTTTCACCAAATGATTCTTGTTGATCCACAATAGCCTGGCCACAGTTTAATACATCCAAAAGCTACAGACAATATTATTTTTGCAAGGAATATGGGACGACATAATCCAAGCGGCTGGCTAAATTATTCCTTTTGCTGATATAGTTTTCTCCATACCAGGGATCTGGTATATCTTTAAATAAATTTGCTTAGAATGTCAGCCGGCTTATTATGCAGCAAAAGAATAAGGGAATAAAGATAAAGAATAAGACAAGCTAGAAAACCACACAACAGAGAGAAGAAAGTACAAACTGGAAGCATGTTTTATCTTGTATTTTAACTCTTAGATGAGAAAATGTGATCTGAAGAAAAATGAGAGAGAGAGCTTGGGGAAGAAGAAGAGCTAGCAGAATACTAGCCCAGCTCCCACGCAAAACATACGTATATTGCATCTGACAAAACCGTTAGGAATTAGAACATTCCTATTACATCATTTACATCTCAGCCATTCATTTACTACCCTATGAGATAGAGACACATGGCATGCACAGTTACATCCTAACTGCACAGTTGGACTGTTATCCAACGGCTACATTTTTCAAACTGAAATAATAAACTATCTCAGCAGCAGCACTTATAAACCAACACTCCTTTCTAAGTGTTGTGCTGAGATAACACCTAAAGCCTTCCTTAGATACTCATACCGATCCCTTGCAAGAGGCTTGGTGAATATATCAGCAACTTGTTCTTCAGTCTTGCAATTAAGCAAATCGATCTCACCATTCTGAAGAGCATCTCGAATGAAATGAAACCTGCGGTTGATGTGTCTAGTTTTGTGGTGATGAATTGGATTCTTTGATATAGCAATAGCCGAAGTGTTGTCACACAACAACTGAGTTGGTTCTACCTGTTCTTCACCAAAATCAGATAGCACAAATCTGAGCCAAACACCTTGAGTAGTTGCCTCTGCTGCGCTCATGTATTCTGCCTCTGCTGTGGAAAGAGCAACACTGCTCTGCTTAATTGAGGCCCAAGAAAACACTCCTGACCCCAAATTAAATGCATAGCCTGATGTGCTTCGCATATCATCCTCACTACCACTCCAATCACTGTCACAATAGCCAATTAACACAGCTCCTTTTCCTTTCTCATAAGCAATGCCATAGCTTATAGTACCTTGTATATATCTTAGCACCCGTTTTGCTGTTCCCATATGCTTCTTTGTAGGATTGTGCATGAATCTGGCCAAAAGACTAGATGCAAACATAATATCTGGTCTTGTAGCAGTTAGGTAGAGCAAACTTCCTACCATTTGTCTATACAAAGTCTCATCAGCTAAGTCACTGCCATCCACTTTGGACAACTTCTCATTCACTGCCAAAGGTGTTGCAACCGATTTGCAGTCCTTGAGTCCAAACTTGTCTAGCAAAGTCTTTGCATATTTCTTCTGATGCAAGAAAATGCAAGAGTCAGTTTGTAAAACCCCAAGGCCGAGAAAATGATGAAGCAAACCAAGGTCTGTCATCTCATATTGTCTCATCATCTCATTCTTAAATTCAAGCATCATCTCCTTTGAGCTCCCTGTATAGATAATGTCATCTACATAGAGTGACACAATAAGAATACCACTTGGAGACCTCTTAGTGTATAAAGTAGCTTCACTCAAACTCCTTTGAAAACCAACTTTAGTAAAATAGGAATTTATCTCTTCATACCAAGCTCTTGGAGCTTGTTTCAAGCCATACAAAGCCTTCTTAAGCCTATACACCTTATCTTCACTTCCTTGAATCACAAAACCAAGTGGTTGATCCACATACACCTCTTCACTTAATACTCCATTGAGAAAAGCATATTTCACATCTAATTGGAAAAGCTTCCAATTTTTCTGTGCAGCCAATGCTACCAAAGCTCTCATAGTGTCAAGCCGAGCCACTGGTGCAAAGGTCTCATTGAAGTCTATTCCAGGCTTTTGGGAATATCCCTTTGCAACCAGCCGAGCCTTATTCTTCTGCACAGATCCATCTAGATTTAGTTTAGTCTTATAGATCCATTTGACTCCAATGATTGGTTTATCAAATGGTCTAGCTACAAGCTCCCATGTATTGTTCTTTTCAATCATGGTGATTTCATCTTCCATTGCTTTCTTCCAAGAGTCATCCTTTGCTGCCTCTTCAAAACTTTCTGGTTCTATAATGCACATATTGCATTTTTCATAAATTTCTGCAATGCTCTTGTATTTGAGAGGAGTATGATCAACATCCTGCGGACCTGTGACCCTTTGTTGATCACTGTTTTCAGTGTTTAAACTAGGCACCTCATTCACTTCCAATTGTTCTTCAAATTCACAAGAACTCCCTTCTTCTCCTTGTGCTTCTTCTCAGATTCCAGTGAGCTGAATGTTCACACTAGTTTCCTTCTTTGCATTCCAATCCCAACACACATTTTCACTAAATATTACATCTCTTGAAACAATCACCTTCTCAGTTTCAATGTTGTACAGCCTGTAACCTTTCTCACAGCTGCCATACCCCAAGAAGATACACCTCTTGCTTGCAAGATCTAATTTCTGTCTTTGTTGTTTTGGTACATGAGCATAACACAGTGAGCCAAATACCTTTAGATGCTTAACCCCTGGTTTCCTTCCACTATAGGCTTCAAATGGTGTCTTTTTGCTCAAAGCTTTAGTTGGACACCTATTCAAAATATACACAGATATGTTGACTGCCTCAGCCCAAAAATCAAATGGAATTTTCTTCTCCAACATCAAACACTTAGCCATTTCAACTATAGTCCTATTTTTTCTCTCTGCCACACCATTTTGTTGTGGTGTGTATGGGGTTGTAAGTTGTCTTTCAATTCCTACATCTTCACAGAAACTGTCAAACTCCAATGAAGTGTATTCTCCCCCTCTATCACTTCTCATCTTTTTCAGTTTATAACCACTTTGCAATTCCACAGTGGCCTTGAATTTCTTAAACACGGTTAGAGCTTCAGACTTGTGTCTTAAGAAATAAACCCAACACATCCTTGTGCAATCGTCTATGAAAGTGAGAAAGAACCGATTTCCAGCTTTGGTAACTGTCTGCATAGGACCACAGATGTCACTGTGAATGAGTTCTAGTGGAGTTTGTGCTCTAGTGGTAGCCTCTCTTGGAAATGCTTCTCTACACTGCTTGCCTAAAACACATCCCTCACACACCTCTTTAATCCCTTTAATTTCTGGTAGTCCTACTACCATATCTTGTTCTTTCAACAATTTCAGACTACTCATATTGAGATGTCCAAATCTTCTATGCCAAAGTTCAGTGGAATGATCTACACTTGCTATATAAGCTAAGTGCATCTCAGCCTGCAGTTTCAAGGGAAAGCTTCTATTACCTCTCATTTGTACCTTTGCAACCAGATTTGAATGAGAGCTGTCATTGTAGATTTCCACCTTGTGATCTCCAAATACCAAATAGTAGCCATGCTCTATCATCTGACCCACACTGAGTAAGTTCTCTTTCAGTCCAGGTACCAGCATTATTTCTTTGATATATCTCTTGCCTACTTTGTTTTCAACCACAAGAGTGCCTTTTCCAGTTACATCTACAAGCTGTCCAGTTCCCATTTCAACCTTTGCAGTCACATTTCTGTTAATATCCACTAGCAAGTCCTCTTTTCCTGTCATGTGATTGCTACACCCACTGTCCAAATACCAGATTTCTTCATCTCTTGTTATACCAGCACCAACTGCATTACCAGCATAGAACATAGTTGGTGCAGCTTCCACTTGAGTAGCATAGTTAACCTGCTGTGGTGATTTCTTGCTATAGCAATCCTTTGCAATGTGGCCAAACTTATCACAGTTATAACATTTTGGTTTGCCCTTGAATCGACACTCACCAAAGTGTAACTTACCACAGTGCTTGCAGGGAGTTTTAGTGCCATCACTTGTCTTGTTATCCCATTTCTTGCCTTTGGACTTCCAATTTTTATGCTGCTTATTGTTCTGATCTCCATTTTTAACCTGTTTAGCATCTACACTAAGGCTAGCAAATGCCTTCTCTGTTTTGTTTTCAGAATGTCTATCTAATCTCAACTCAAAACTCTTTAGTGAGGCTACAACCTCCTGCACCTCAATCTCATTCAAGTCTCTCGAGTGTTCAATAACTGAGCAGATAGAGTCATAAGCAGATGGTAGGCTAATCAGCAATTTCTGTACTACTCTTTCTTTAGGCAATATTTCTCCATAGCTACGCATTTGATTAATCACATCAAATAGTTTGGTAATATAGGCAGACAAGGATTCATCATCTCTCATTCTAGTGTACTCAAACTCCCTACGCAGACTCTGTAATTTGACACTTCTTACCTGTTTGTCACCTCGAAATTCCTGCATCAAGAGATCCCAAGCTCCTTTAGAAGTTTCTTCATGGGAGATCCGGGAAAAATCTCATCAGATACTGCCCCTTGAATCAGTCCCAATGCCTTTGCATCTTTCATCAGCTTCTCTGTTTCAGAACCGCTTGAAACATCCCTTTTCATCTTCTGCTCACCAGATTCACCAGCTCCCTTTGAGTCTTCCTTTTCCTTCTTCTTTTCATCAGAGTCATCAGCTCCTTTCGAATCTGACCACTCTAATCCCTTTTCAACCAGATCCCATAATCCATGAGACCTGAAGATGGTTCTCATCTTTATGCTCCAAAACTCATAATTATTTCCATTGAAAATTGGCGCTCTCACCTCGCCTCCAGATCCAGATCCAGCCATGGTAGACGCAGACCTTCACACACTAGTTTCAAAACGCAGCTTCCTTTCTTCACAGATACAAACGCCCAGCTAAGCAATCAAACCTGGCTCTGAGGCCATGTTAGAATACAGAGACTATTATCTTGTATTTTAACTCTTAGATGAGAAAATGTGATCTGAAGAAAAATGAGAGAGAGAGCTTGGGGAAGAAGAAGAGCTAGCAGAATACTAGCCCAGCTCCCACGCAAAACATACGTATATTGCATCTGACAAAACCGTTAGGAATTAGAACATTCCTATTACATCATTTACATCTCAGCCATTCATTTACTACCCTATGAGATAGAGACACATGGCATGCACAGTTACATCCTAACTGCACAGTTGGACTGTTATCCAACGGCTACATTTTTCAAACTGAAATAATAAACTATCTCAGCAGCAGCACTTATAAACCAACAGTTTTCATGAAGCACCACAGCGTGGCATCAAGTTGATGGAAGGGAAATAAAAAAGAAATAGTAGAATTATAATAGTAATAATACAAATCGAGAGCAAATCGACACCATCTAGTTTGAGTAATATGCACAGCACAATACACTCAATACTAGTTTGACACAGAAGACATCAAGAACAAGACTGATGTTCACAATTCTTGCAGGGTAGCTTTCATGATAGTTGAATTTAGATATTAAGTTGTGCAAAAATTTATAGAACAAGTGTGTTATGAACTTATGATCCATGGCTGGAGAAACATGTTTTGTGGTTGCCCTTGTACAGCTCCAGTGTGATGAGGACATATGTCTGTAGTTGAAATCTTTCACTAACAGTTGCCTCTCTTAATGGCTTAGTTTTCTTCACACAGGAATCCATCAGTAGATAAATAATGCAAAGTGATCATCTCCTTGCACAAGGAAGACAATTCACAGAGTGTCATAATTTGGACTTAATCTTAACATATCAAAGTGAAGTTCCTCTTTAGATCATGACCTGATATCATTGAGGCAGGAATTCACTCATGAGAACTTGTGAGACAACGTGAACTTCAAAAGAGTAAACAAAACAGCATGAGAACTTGTGGGACAATATAATCATCACTCATGATTATGCATCATATGTGCCAATCAAACATTTCAGTTGAATAAAGCACAAGGTTAGCAATGGAAATGTGAGGTGGGGCTATGCATGAAGCATGCTTCAATCAGAAACTGGGTTGTGATGAACGCATCGATGATGATTAAAAAAATTAATAATAATAATAACCCATAAAGATCCTGATCATAGTTATAAAACAGAAACTAAAGTTTGAAGCTCAACCAAGAAAAGAATTATATATGAGGGATATAAAACCACATGCCAACTCCATTACTTATTATTATCAAAGAAATTTCCAAAGAGAAAGAGACTGGAGAGGTGTGCCCTTCCATCCAACAAGAAGGCATTTCCCATCCATATTGACTGTGCAAGAACTCCCACAAGAAAAATTCTTAAGCACCAGGTCTACTTGATACAAGGATGATGGGCTCAAATCTATTTCCTCCATTCCATACCGTGCAAAAAATGCCCTCCAAACGTCAATCTTCACATTTCGAATCTTCCTTTCCTCTCCTTCAGCTGCCACAATGTTTCTAAGTCCATTCCCAAAGTACAGTGATTCTAAAATCATTCTGTTTGGATCATTTCGTTCCATACAAGTTTCCACACAGTCGAAGTGTGCACCAAAGAAGAAAAGGGCCTCAATAAAACGGGTCACAAAGACTGGAGAGTTGTGATTTCCCTCAACTTCAGTGACCACTGTTACACATGGACGGATGTTTTTGATTACTCTCATTGCAGATTCCAGTCGATCTGGCTGCGCAACCATGCTCCTCATTGCGAACTCAGAATAGACAGCAACAGTTTCTTCAGAATCTAGCTCAAACATATCTTCTTTGAGATCTAGCATGTCTGGTACCATCACTAATTTGAAAGAAAAGGGTAAGTTCATGCTTTCGGCAAAACTCTCCAACCTCTTACCTGTTTCCTCAATTAAATTTCTGGAACTAGTTCCTATAGCACTTATCTTGAGAAGCTCAACTGGACAATCAGAACGAGATGCTAAGGCTTGCATCAGACCTGTCCATTGCACCCCATTCCTGATTTCCAGATCAATTACATGTACCTTCTTAGCCTCAGCCACATTTTCCACAATGGCTTGAATTCCAGCAAATTGTGCAACTTGGCCGAAAGGAATCTTGATTTGACATGCAAGGGAGGTCTCATTTGGCCTCTTCATTGCCTTATTAACATCAAATGAAGGCTTGTTCCCCAAACCCTTTGGTGTGACTCTTCCAGTTTCGCGATCAATCTTCTCTCGAAGAGCTTCAGAAAAATAGTAAACTACTCGTTCAACTGAATTCCCGGTACTGGAAGACAACAAATCACATCGATTAAGCAATTTGCCTGCACGCTCATACTGCTGATATCCTACTTTCTCAGCAGAAGCAAGAAGGAACTCAACAAGCTCCACATCTCTAGTCTCCTCAACTGAAAGGCCAGAAAAGGAGAATTCATAAGGATGGCTAAGCATGGAAGCAACACCAGACGCTTGGGAAGAAGTCCGAATGAACCTTGCTCCTGCCACCCTCATGATTTCTTCAGTTGATAACTTCCTGCCTGCCACCTGATCTGTGCATGCTGTGTAATTGCTAGACTCAAAAATCCTTTCCCCATTCAACCGTTTAAACCCGCTGCCGTAGTTGTTCAAGAGATCAAGCCCTGCTAAGGAGGAGAAATCTCGCTTCTCTTTCTTGGGTTCAACATGTGGAACCAAAGTTGGGATATCTTCAAGCTTTCCAATCTCCTCTAAGCATGCTTGAAATGGTGGAAAGAGAGCATCAAACTGCATGGCATCAAATAATCCATAGTCTGAAACCAATGGTTGCTGCTCTTCTTGTTGTTGAAACTTGGGGAAAAGGAGCTCTGAGGAGTAGTGATTATTGCCATAAAATCCATAATCAGAACCAAGGGAACCAAATCCTCCTGAGTCCCCCCAATTGTCAGCTTCATAAGAATGAACTTGTTTCCCAATTTTTTTCACCTCTTCCATTATAATATCAGAACCTTTATCAGTGGAGCTAAGTTTATCCCGAACTCCACCGAAATTGAACTCCCCGAAAGAAAACATAGCATTCGTCATCTCGAAAGGGAAACTAACACACACACAATTTGGGCTCCAGGTTCAGATATTGAGCAATAATTCAAGATAGACATGAACAAAATTAAACATCTTCTGAGTTTCTTATTCCAAGTTGGTTATATATGACAATCACTTTGTAAATAGAATTATATTACTCCTTTTGACAGAGTCGCACATGGCTCATCATCAAGTACAGAACAACGATATTGATGTTTTTGATGCTATCAAGATGGCCTGCATCCCATAATCCAAATATATGAATGCCATTTGGATCAATTAACAACAATAAAAGTATAATATAATTCCTTTCAGGATCCAAACGAGGTGTCAATGACAGCCCCCAATCATCAAAACAATTATTATACAAAGTTCATCAAAACAATTATTATACAAAGTTCCCAAACAATATATCTCCTAAGAAATTCAGCCAAGAGAGATGAAACAAAAGGAAGACTATAGAATATTATTATAATCAAGGGCGAAGAAGATAATGCATTACAGGTAAGTTAGTTGGGAGCTTACAAAGCAGCCTGCCATGTACAAAGCTTGTTGTGCTTTCAATCCAAAGAGCTGAGGAGGCTCTGAGAGCGACAGCCGACAGAAGTTGGATGTTACTGTGTTTATATTTTACCTGTCATTAGCTTATAACAGTACCTTGTATGATTCGAGAGCAACAGCGATGGATTCTACACATTTTTGCACAGACCTAATAGCTGGTGCAGACCGTGGCCGGGCAGGCATGCACGCCTTGATGAGCTCCAGCGGCTGACCAAAGCAACCCCAGTTGGGTACAGGCGAATAGCATGGAACGCAACACAAGTAGCCGTTTAGCCCTTCAAATTTGTATGTGTATATACATAAACCATCAAATCAAAGTATATATTTATATGTCAAAGAGAAAACGTACTCTTTCTCTTCAAAATGTTCAATATCAACCACCAATTCTCTATGAATGCAAAGCTTAACAAAAGAAAGAAAGAAAAGAAGAAAAAGGAACATTAACCAACATGAGCATCAAGTATGAGTGAGAAGCAGTTTCGTCTTGTGATATAGTCGATTATAGGTAAGATTCTATAATCAAGTTCTTTTACTTTTGTGTTGGGAAGGGGGAATTTATAATGTTGGGCTTAAACTTCTTGATTTTGGAGTATCAAAATCATCACCTGAAATAAATTGAAAGGGAAAAAATTTAACAATACCCCTTAACTCCGGACCTTGTGCCACTTTGTTCGTCCGAACTTTTAATTTGATTTTGAGTCTCCCTAAACTTGCATTACGTACCAATGTCCCTCCAACCTGCGGGAATTGTCATTCACAATAAATAACTTAAATTAAGGGCATAGACACCAATTGAGCAGGCTTGGACTTGAAGATTTCTGAAGTTGAGGCCCTGTATGGCATAAGGCCGAGTGGTGTGCGATGGATTTAATTTACCCAATTAATCCAACAAGTCACTTTACCATAAACAAAGTTAGCTCCACAGTATCCAGTAATATTATGACACGTAACCAAACGCACATCAGAAGACGTGGCGAAGAACGAACAAAAATCAGCGAGTGCTATCTCAATCACACCTATAAACACCGGCAGGTCTCTTTCCTCTCTCCGCTTCGTATCATAATTGTAAATTTAAAGTTTTGTTAACCGGAAGAGGTGGTTGTGGATCGGTTCAGATCTGCGCAGATCGAACAAAATCGAATCGAATCGAATCGGATCGGATCGGAGGGTGATGGCGGAGGACAAGTACAACCTGAAGAACCCAGCGGTGAAGCGGATTCTACAGGAGGTTAAGGAGATGCAATCCAATCCCTCCGACGATTTCATGAGCCTCCCCCTCGAGGTTATTTTTACTTTTCCCATGCCCTTGCATTTTTATTTTATGTAATTGATCTTTGACTCAAGGTTTAATTTCACTTTGATGGGTAAGTTAAGATTTTGATAGATGAATTTCAATTCTATTTGAATTTTGAGTATTGGGTTCGAGCTGAATGGGATTTTTAGCATTCGAATTTGTTCTAAGATAATTTGTTGTGGTTTTTTGAAGAAGACATTGGGCATAATTGGTCACTTCGTTTCTTCGCTTTTCCGCTATTGGAATTGGGCATGTTGTTTGGCCAAAATGCTAATTATCAATCTGTCGATATCTGTAGTTGTTAGCTCATTGGTATTTGTTTTCAGGAGAACATATTTGACTGGCAATTTGCAATCAGAGGCCCTAGTGAAACCGAATTTGAGGGTGGGATTTATCATGGGCGGATCCAGTTGCCGGCGGAATACCCATTCAAGCCTCCTTCATTTATGTTGTTGACGGTAATAGGTTCTTGCTTTTTGAGGTTTATGGGCTCTTTTGCTGATTGGGTTAGTTTTCATTATTAGGGTGTTGGCTTATTTACTTTACTTGCAGCCAAATGGTCGCTTCGAAACCCAAACCAAGATTTGCTTAAGCATATCGAATCATCATCCCGAGCACTGGCAGCCATCATGGAGCGGTGAGTTTCATTCTTTCTGAGGGATTGTGTATGCTATTAGTAGTGTATAATGCAGACAAACTTTCATATGATGTTCAAATTTGGAAGCTGATTACTAGGTAGCTAAATGTGGTTCACTCATGCCGGATAGGTTTAGCAATTTTCCAATATGCATTTAGTAAGGGGCATCCAAGCTTAGCCCAATCATGCACACCTGAACTCATAACATTTTAATAGATAGATACACCACTAAACCATGATTGGCTTGAAATGGAGTTGGAACTGGACTGCTTAGTCCAATGACCAAATCACTATAAGTCCATGCCGCAACCTGAACTAATTGTCTTGGCTTCATCCATTGTTTTCTATAATGTGACGTGTTTTGATCTCTTCCTATTTTTATTCTTAGTGTGTATTTATTCAGTTATTGACATTTTAATCGGGATTGGGAATATGGTCTGCGTGCTAATGGGAAAGACAGCCGAAATTTGAGTTGTGACATTTTATTTTCATCTTGCTAATGTACTGTTGCTGTTTGCAGTGCGAACTGCTTTAGTTGCACTTATTGCATTTATGCCCACCAACCCAAATGGTGCATTGGGTTCAGTAGAATACAAGAAGGAAGAAAGGCGTTCCCTGGCCATCAAATCTCGTGCAGCAGCCCCAAGATATGGCACTGTTGAACGTCAGAAGCTAATTGATGAGGTACATACCTACTGAAAGTTTCATTGCAATCAACATAGACTAGCATTTCATGACGAAAACTTGCTAACGGATATGTTAATTTCACAGATTCATGAATGTATGCTAAGCAAGGTACCACCTGTTCCTCAACTGAGCCCCTCACAGGATTCCAAAGAGCATCCTTCAAACAGGGAAGGCGAGGTTCAGGTGAGTTCCCAAAATGATGGAGCCACACCTGCTGGGGAAGCTGCTGCAGAAGGGTCTCCAAACCCAGCAGTAGGGGACAGGATTGTTGAAGAAGTACAGGAAGCCCCTTTGAATGGTAACCGAGGCCCTGAAGTAGCAAGGACATTGAATGCAGCTCCTTCCGGTGGATCAAGTCAGCTGCTACAAAGGCAAGAAATGAAAGTACAAAAACCGGCCGATGATCGCTTGTTCACATGGGCTGCTGTTGGACTTACCATTGCAATTATGGTTCTTCTATTTAAGAAGTTTATGAAATCTAGCGGACACGGTGCTGTTTTCATGGATGGATCTTAGATTTAGAGATGATTGGTACTGCCTTGGTAACAGAAGATGCCTTTGCCTTATAGTAGCTAAAAGACTTCTGTTTAAAGTTTTACATCTATTTGGAGAATTTGTGATCTATTATCTATTATGATCGTCTTATTGTATACAATTGTAAGTAAACTTAACCTGTTTTGCATTTGTAAGCTTGGTCATCCCAGAAACATATTCATGTCACAGAAATTGACAAATCTTCAATATATGAAAGTCTCTTTGATATATGAAAATTCTGGTGACCGGTGACCACCTTTATGCATACGATGCATTTATTCATTTTGGCCAGACCTTGTAGTTAAGGTTACTTTCGATTTCCCGAGTCTTTTTTGCTTTAGAAAGATTATCCTTGTCTTTGTTTATGTCTCGGGTTGGAACAATTTATTATAATTCGTCCCTGCCTACGGATCAATCGAAATTTTTCATCTTATTTATTTTCAATTAACGTACTCATTTTCTCCAGTAACAAAACAACTAGCACAAGACTTTGTTATAAGGGCATGGGAAGTCAAAACGTTAACACGGTGGCCATGTTTTTGTTTGGCAACAGAGGTCCACGTGGATTTTTGGTGGTGCATATGCAGTCAGAAAATAGCATTATTTGATTTAAACATGTTTCCCTCGCGCCAAAATTAGCACAAGCCACTAATTATAATGCAGCATTGAAACACATCCGTTTTTCATATAACTACTCTAATTAATTGCACTTACAGCATAATTTGCTTATCCTAACAAAACATTAGTGGTTAGTGGACAATTTGAAGGGGATGATCTAGCGCAATTCCAGCATGACTTCAAAATGATGAGTTTCCATTATCCGTCTGCCTACATCAAACATATTAATTGGTTCAAAATGATGGGCAGGGGGAGATGATATCAGCAAGCAATTAGAGGCTGCATCATTTCTTGTATTGCCCTGTAACAATGAAGACTGCACAGAGGAAGCTTCGACTTGGAATCCCGATACTTGTATGCATTCGTGCAATTTGGACCCGCACATTTTTCACGTGGGGGAGGATAGCTAAATAACACAAATCCCCAAATCATCAAATTTACGTGCCAGTTACATGAAGCAAAAGCAACATTTAAAGATTTTAAAAAAAAAAACTGGGGATGGTAAGAAGGAAGCAAATGCAGTACCTGCAGGGCACTGGACTGAATATACCCGGCAGACCAATATCATCAGAAAATGTAACGATCGTTCCGTTAGGACCGATGACCCATCGGACAGTGTTCGGTGCCAGTGTGACAGCACTGCCAGTCCTTCCCTGCATAATATTATAGTCAACACTGCATCATAACAAATTCAAACAGCCATGAGAAAAAGAAGACAAATATTCAATAATTTCCAAATACCTGAATCAATTCATCCCTTTGCTGCTTCAGTTTTTCTTCCTTCTTCTTCTTCTTCGAATCTTGACCAAGTATCTTTCTGATTGCCTCAGCCTAAAAATTAGAAGTGAGACTGTTTCTACATTTGTCACCTGAGATAATATTATAAAACCTGATATAAAGGCCAAACCTCAGCTTCCCTAGCTGCCTTCTCTGACTGTACTTTACGTCTCTGTGTAGCCTCAGCTTTCTTTAATTGTCGTTCCACTTCAGAGACTTTCTCCTTTCCTGCGGTCAACCAGCCAACAGAAAAACTGAAAACAAGTTTAGTACACATATGCATATAAATATAACCAGAATTACGCAATAAACAAAGAGAGAAGATGCGCACTTTTAGATGGGGCAGGAAGCAAATCAGTTGCAAGTTCATGAAAACCTGAACCAGCACCAGTTAAAATATCTTTTCCGGACTGGAGGGCACGGTTACGTGTAGTTGGGGGTGATTCTTTCCACCCTTCTGGAGGTAAACAAAGAGATCCCTTTTTCAGCTTCTTCCCATTTGGTTCAGGCTCATCATCAGATGCCAGTTCTTCCTCTTCTTCCAAATAGTCTTTGTCCTTGTACTTTTTCTCTGATCTTGACTTGTTTCTCCTATCTTTTCCCAATCTTGATGATTTATATTCTCCATTAGCATCTCCATGAAAGTCATCATTCATTTGAATTCTCTCTGAACGAGCAACCTTAGAATCACTTAGTCTTCCAAGGAATCGGATTTCCTCATCTTCATCATCATCCTCATCCGCATCTAAGACACATCTCTTAGGAACCCGCTTGCTCTTACGAACTGGTTCATTATCCATTGGAGCACTTTCCTTAAAGATTTTTCCTTTTGAAGAATACTCCTTTCTAGAACTAGAATCAACTTTCAAGTGGTCTTTTCGTTTAACTCCAAAGCCATTTCCCCCATCAGAACAGAAGGGACCTCCGCCTACATCATCCTGCATCAACAATATTACTAAACAAGCTCTCATCTGGGTGAAAAGTAAAATGACAAGGCATCCATATTTTGGAAACATGAAAAACGGAACAAGTCACATACAATTCCTTCTAAAAATGGGGGTATTTCTTTCTATAAAGTAACTTGTGAAACCAAAATAGCCATCATTGGACTACAAACGTTTTAAAGAGTTCATTGTCATTACAGTTGTGATTACACAGAAGAAAAATCAAATTCATTGGAAAATCAGACAGGTTAAAAAAATAAATTCCACTTATACAGGTGGTCCAAAATGAGACATATTAACAGTTGCAATAATTACAAGAATCAGAGTGAGGAACCTGAGGAAGGGGCTTCAGTTGGGGTGTGAAGGCATCGATCGAGCTTGAAGATTTAGCGATGGAAGAGCCACCACCACAGCCAAAATCTGCTGTATACTTGGTGTGGATTGTATGAGTAACACCTCCAAGCTTAAGCTTTAACTTCTTCAGCTTGTTCCCCCTTCCCAATCCATCAAAAAGAACTACTTTCTCCTTATTATTCTGATCCTTATCAATGTTTCCAAAGGGTGGAAAAATATTAGAGCTCTGTGAAAATATGGGGGGATCTAAGCGAGGTTTTTGTGCTACAACACTCCTCTTCTTCCTCACAATGCAACATCCAGGTGAAAGCCCAGCTCCAACGAAACTTTCCATTTACGCGCAAATAGCTGCAGTGCTCTTATGCTTTTACCTCAAATATAAAAATAAATAAATAAACAAATCCCTGAGTAAGAAATAAATAAATATGATAGCACAAATCTAATGGCACCAACAAGTGGTTTATGACAGAAAACGAAAACCAGCAACATACTGAAGCTTAAATATTTTCATTGCCGTGGTTTCGCCATGGATTTTTAAGTTCTTAGAGACAACATTTTCGTTTCTAAGCAACCAAACGGAAAATTAAGGCCGCACCAACGTCCACTCTTACTCTACTTTCAAGCTAAGAAGAAGAACCAAAAAAAAAGGTACCTCCTTACAATTTAGCTTCTTTTCTTGAGTTGGTGTTTCAGATTTTCTGTCAAACCATTCTCCGTGGAAACGAACAGAGAATTGAAAAAGAAATGTGGAAACTGGAAACGAAGACGACATGAAAAGCACTTACTTACATTGAAGAAGGCAGGGAGTAGCACGAAGCATAAGCGATGAAGCGAATAGAAACCCTAGGTTGCTGCAAAGGAAGACTCCAGGAGTTAATGCTCCGAGTGTGAGAGAGTGGAGTTTGCCATTTTGGGACTAGTTTTGGTAAAGCATGAAAATGGAACTCCATTATCTGCTTCATTTTCCTCCATTTTTGTTTTTCCTTCATTTAATTAGTGCAGATTTTTAAGCAGGTCATATGTTGATGAACCAGTCATGGGCTTGTGGACAGGCCTCAAGCCCAAACAGAAAAGGTTGTTGACGATAAATAACAACCAAAGGTTTGAGACACCATTTCTTCTTGATTATTTGAAGTCCATATGATCTTAAATTTATAAAGTAGTGAAATATATGTGGATTTGATGAACCGATTAGTATTTCAAAAATCTCATAACACAGTCTTATAATAAGGGAAACCGTTATTCGCCATTCTAGAAAAGTCATCATGCATTCCTTCAAATGTAATTTCTTCCTTTTATTTTTACAAGACTTTAGAGTGCCAATAAAAGCTCCCTAATACAAATTCAAATATTCAAAATCCTTGGTTTGAATGCAAAGATGCAAATTTATGAGTATTTGCATAACATTCTTTCATAACCAAGTATATATATGTCTATACAAGTAATTCCAAATGATACATGCTGGTACTTGTTTAACATATTCCTACATCTACTCTTCCCAATTGTCTAGCTATATATATTTTATGTTTCTCTTTTACAAATTAAAAGAGACAGCACAAAAGCAAAATGGAAGCAATTGAAGATTTATATATCATGATCACTTGATCAAGGAAGCAATGGCAAGGCAATTGCTGGCCATCTTGTGAAGCTTGTCATCATAATCCCCTAACGGAGAATTCTCTCCTTCAAACCCATCCCCGCATGTCACAGCATCTGTCACCACCCCGCTGAGCATGCTATTGATCGTGCCAATGTCACGGCTCTGGATTGCATCCATTGCACTCTGAAGGCCATCCAAGGCATCACCGTACATGTCCTTGCAATCACTGAGCGCAGCGGCTGTGCCACGGGCAATGTTATTCATCAGCACAAGTTTTGAGGCCGCGGCTAGCGACAACTTGGCATGCGTCGTGGCTGCCTTGATTGTCATCTCAAGCACAGCTACAGGGTCCAGCTTGGGTACTAATGGTAGGAAAGGGGCCACAGATGAGACGCACATATCAGGGTAGTCAGTGTTTTTGCATATTTGTTGGATTGCTGGGTTAGGTGGGACAAAAGATGAAGCTGATTTGGGATATGTAGATTGTGTGAAGAGGTTGCTGCGCGGGCTGTCTTTGGGATTATCAGAAGGGTGGCGAAGAAAGGATGTGGAGGAAGGTGAAGGAGACATAGAATTGCCAGCAGGAGGTGGTTTTTCTGGAGGCTGTGAAGAAGGGTTTGGGGCTGATGCAGTACGGCTTGGTGGAGGACCTGTTGGGCGCCATGAAGGGAAGAATTGACCCGGCTGTGGCTTAGTAGGGGACATAGCCGGCTGCGAGTTTGAAGGAGAATTTGGTGATGTAGAGGGAATAGTTAGGTACCTTAAATTTAAATTCCGAGGCTTGCAAACGGCTTGTGCAAAGTTGAAGCAAAAGAGGAAGAAAAATAAGATGATGAGAGGTGATTGAGTATAGTACTTTGGCTCCATTGTTGTTTCTGAGTTGTTTGCAGGGTGGGAGAAACTAAAAGAGAAGAAAATGAAGGAATGAGAGCTTTTGAAAGGAGATTTATGTTGGGAGTTGGTTTGGTTGGTCATTCATGCAGAGGACTCCCATTAGCTTGGTTTGCGGATTTTTTGGCTATGAATGGGATTCACTTCTTTTAGCTCATTCCTTTTTTCTTTTTCTTTTTTTCACCATTAGCTTTAGAATGAGAGGACTGCAATTCAATCTCCTATAATAGGTGGATGGTCTCTCTCTCTCTCTCTCTCTCTCTCTCTCTCTCTCCGCATACCGCAAAACCTGATAAAGGCTAATCTTCTAAATGATCTATAGTTTAAGCTCTTCAAATAAAAATAGAAAGTGGACATTCTAAAATAAAGGGAGAAATTAATGTTGACGGTTGAGCAAACACGGATTGGTCATCTTTGGCCTTTCTTGGTATTGCTTAATATTAATCAGAGCATGGAATGGATTGTCAATCCAAAAGTTTTAGTTTTTTTTATACAAAGGATATAAATTCTCTTAGCCACTTGAGCTACAAGCACTTGCACACATAGGTAAATACCCTCTCTTCCAAAAGCAAAAGACTCTTCCCCTGAAGTTCCAACCCAGGTGCATGGCAATGGAGAAACCTTGTATACAAGTTAATTAGCCCTTGAATTCTAAGAACA
This sequence comes from Prunus dulcis, assembly GCF_902201215.1. Taxonomy (NCBI): domain Eukaryota; kingdom Viridiplantae; phylum Streptophyta; class Magnoliopsida; order Rosales; family Rosaceae; genus Prunus; species Prunus dulcis. Next base: position 9,729,461 of record NC_047650.1, on the reverse strand, counting down.
AAATCACCAATATCGGCCACATGCTGAACTCATATATACGCTATACGCATACACAAACTCCAGCATATACATACATGGAATCTGTCCAACTTCAAGATACAGTAACAAACAGTTGAAAACATAATTTTAACTAAATCTTAGGCAAACTAAAAACGGCTTGCAGTTGCAGGAAAGGAAGCAATTGAACCAGAGGCAGCATTGCACTTATTTACCAAGCAAGGCATTGGGGGACAAAGGATTTAGCTTTCCTGGTCCGCATTGTTCTTCACTACAGTAACTGGACAGGAAGCATTATTTACCACATGGTTGCTGACACTGCCCATGATGACTCTGCAAAACAACAAACACATCCAGATCCAATCAAAACACAAAAGAAATTAGATGAGGATTTTTTTATTTTAATTATCCAAAGTGGTTTGATTCACAAACCCACGTTTCATAACAGTACAAACAGTATAACTGTGAAGAAAAGTCTATGGTAGCCATTAGATTATTATTTGCCATCATGGGCCCCAAGAAGTCAATAGGAACTTGATAACCAAAGAAAGCAGCCAAGCACGAACTGGAAAGCAATGGCAGCCTCCCTCAACCAAACTCAAAAATTCCAAAACAACAAACATGTGGTTGTAACACAAACTCAAATTCATGCATCAAGAAATAATTGATTTGAGTTTGTGATTGGTACCTCTTGAGCTTGCCAAGGCCTCTGTTTCCAATAACAAGGAGGCTCAAGGGAATCTTGTCAATAGCCTCAATGATCTTCTCACGCGCATCGCCCCAGTAGATCTTCATCACCACCGTAATCTGCTCCAAATCACAAGGTCACAAAACACCACTTCATTATTCAATTGTGCAAGAACATCATTGAAACAGAGCTCAATTAGTATGATGAGCTGAATAATTAATAAAACCAAGTTGCAGCCAACCTCTTTCTGCTTAGCCGCAGTGTTGGCGATGTCCAAGGTTTCAGGGTCAGGATTCACTTTATACTTCTTCATAACGTTGGCATCAGAGAACTCAACCACAGGGATCAAAGCTGCAAAGTGAGTCAATTTATCATGCATCCACTCATAACAAACAAAATCCAGAAATCAAAATTAAAACTTTAAACCAAATAAGCAAAAGAAACAGAAAAGTTTCAAACTTTAACCAGGAAATCTTGATCAGAGCTGACAATTAACAGAGGAGAGAGAGTTAATTATAAAAGACCTATAGATTTATATGACACGGAGAGAGAGAGAGAGAGAGAGAGAGAGGGCATACGGGAACCGGTGACTCCCCAGAGCTGCATCTCGCCTTGCTCATAGTTCTCTTCAGGACGAACGACGACCAGGATGAGGAAATCGCCCTGCCGGGCAACGTTGTCCACTGCCCATTTCAGGGCTGCCCGGCTGCCAGCCGAGAAATCCACCGCCACTCCAATTCTCCTTTCTCCCATCTTTCTCCGTGTTTGTGGGATTTTCTTTATCTGAAAAGTTGGTCAGAAGAAAGAACACCGAAAGTTCAAAGGGTGAGAAAGAAGAGCTCTTTATGCAATTGGCTATGGCCACCAACATGATAGAAAGTTCAAAGGGTGTGTAGTGATGTGATGTGCCACTTGTTGTGATATTTTGTTAGTTTATGTGAACCGTTGGATGGTTCTCCGGGTGGGGTCCTGAGGCTAGTGATGACCATCCGACGGTGGATGTTTAGGAGATGTGGTGCTCATGTGATGGATAGGAGGTTTAAGTCTTTGCTTTGAATTATTAGCATAAGACACGACAGAGTAATGCCCGGGTCAAATATGCAGAAGGGTACGTGTGATGCTCTGCGTGTCACTCTGTCTGTCGGGTCTGTTGGCCCCAAAATGCGAGAAAAAAAATAAATGAAAATCCAGACAGTTGAAAAAATAAAACGCTTTATTAGATGGGATGGCTTTATTCCCTTCATGAGGTTGAGATTGAAGGCAAGATACAACTTGATCTAAAGACTTTACCGACTGCTCTTTTTTTTCTTTTTTTTTTCTTTTTTTGGGGCCAAATTTGATGTTTGATTATAATGTGTATAGCGAAATTTATGTGGAAAGCATTTGCATAGCATTTATTTATTTCATTTGTTAGAGGCATGATGAGTAATGTAATTAGTAAATATGATACAATTACATTATATTTTTTTGTAAATGCTATGTTATTTAAAGTTATAATGCATTATTTATTGTTCAGGATATATTAAAGAAATACTGAACCCAAAATCAATCATTGTGAAATCATATTATTAATTGTGTATTGAACAATCATATAATATATAAATTTGGTTTCATCAAGTGTGTATAGATTAGGGGTTGTTTGTTCTAAACATGGTGGAGAGCAAAGGAGAGTATGGAAAAGCAAGCTCCAACAAAGGTGAGAAGAAGAAGCAAAATTGCAACAACAAACACCATAACTGAAGTCGGAGTTTTGAGATGTGTGTCCAAATTCTGCCGCTTTTCATGCCAACTTTTGCTCTTGTACTCAGCCACATCTTGAAAAAGCCTCCCATAGTAGAAATCCATCAGCTTGATCTCCTTGCAAAGCTTCTCGAACATTTGAAAAACCTCTTTATCCTTCTTGTCATCGTGGATGAGAATCTGTCTCCGCCGAAGTAATTTCACATCCTTCTCGGAGGTGATGAGGCACCCCATGAGGAAGGCATAAGATGTGACATGCTGTATGGTATCATCAAGCTGACGCTGCTCAAGTGCAATGAGGTTCCTAAGAAGTGTTTCTGTGCAATGATGGACTTCAAGAGGTGGGATTTTGAAAACACCATGAGCAAACTTGATGTCCAAGAAACTTTGGCTTGTAGCCGTCTTGAATTTAATGCCAGCACTTTTAAGCTTTTTGGCACAATCCAAATGTTTTTGAGGCACATTTTCTTTCAGATGCAATTTCGGATTTGTTGGGAGGATACAATGCCGAATTAGATCAAGTAAATGATACCCTTCTTGATTGAATTTGTCTTTGATAACATGCTCATCATCTCCTGGTATTATTCTTCTGTAGAACCGGGACGCGAGCTCATTGAGTGGCTCGTTGCATTTTGGAGGAAGTGGTACTAATTGAAATAGCCTTTGAACAACAAAGAAAGGAATTTGGTTTTCTAGTAATGCCATGTCACATCTCAGTTCGAAAAGCATCCCAGGCTTGGTGAATATAGGGTCTCTCCGGGACCTAAGGCTCTTGTAGGCAAACTTCAGAAATAGCTCAATGATGAAGCAGCCATCAATTAGCAACAATTGAACAAAGTCATCACTGCTGCTGATATCAATCTCTCCCTCATAGCATCTTCGTGCTTTGTGCTCCAACTCTCGAAGAGCTTTCACGCAGATGTTCAAGGTTGCTTCTAAATTCGGTTTTCGATTGAGGAGTGCATAACAATAGCGCCACTTATCATCTTGCGGCACTCTAGTCTGTTTTGCACGGTGCAAAGGACCAATGGAAACATGATCAGGAGTATATTTCTTTTCGTTATGCTCGCCAAGTTCCTGGGGGACTCTGAAGATACAGACTGATACAGCAATGTTTTCCATCTTTTCCTTGATAGAAGATACAAGTTCATCATGCTCAGGAGTGATTTCAATCGAGACATGGTCTCCTAATTTTGGCTGTCTCCCTGATATCTGGTTGTTTTCCATCTTTCAAAGAGAAGTTGTGGTTTGTTCTATGCAAAAAGAAAAGCCCTCAATTTGAGTATCGGGAACTCTCAACAGAAAATGCAATGCCATTCTTCTCTAGATCAATACAAGCATGATACAGAACTAGAGTCTCATATGTGAACTATTCATGTTAACTTTTCTCTTTCTCCGGGGAGAAAAAGGTTTTTAACAAATTCCTTCACTTTGGTTTCACAATGTTGGTATAAAACCTTGAAATAGCACAACAATTAGGCAAAAATGGGTAAGGAGGGTCTGGTATTGTTTATCAGATAAGATTGAGAAGCAGCAAACATAAGATATCTTAATTTAATTGTAACCCGCGTAGTGCCAGTTTAGCATTGCTTATTTGGAGTGAGAAGTGAATTTTTTTTTTAAATTTGGGAAGCCCAACCAGTTTGGTAAACTATAAGAAAATCACTTATTGTTAAAAATTGATGTGAGAGAAAGCTATAAGGAAAAGCAGCTAATGAGGTGCTTTCATTTTTTGATTATGTAGGAATCAGTTTTGAAGAGGTATTGGGTTTAATGATTATGCAGCAATCATTTTCTGATTATGCTAAAATCAGCACCAACAACACTTTTAACAAAAAGTTTACCAAACGCTAAACTGTTTTCTCTCATAGCAAATCTGACAACGATTATTTTCATAGCACAGCAATGCCAAACTGGCCCGTAGTAAATGTGGTAAAGTCTTGGATTTGTTCTTCGAAATATTTAGTTATATACCCATTCTTAGCACTAGTGATATAGATAAACCTTACACTATTTAATTTCTATAAACAAACCCAAAGAATGACAGCTGGCCCTATTGAATTTAATTTTGGTTATTAAATTACTTTGATGCCCTATTGCGTGTTTTGGGTTTATGAAGTTTTTGAGTTGGGCTTATTTTAATAAATTGATAGCAATGTTGTAATTTTTAGGAAGTTCAAAACCTCTTTATTATGTTGTAAATGAGCTTTGAGTGTATTTCTAAAGTCCATCTCATGTAGAATTTTTTTAAAAAAAAAAATTTGGGCCCTATATTAAGTATAATAGTGATCTCCCTTGTTGTTCCCCTGCCTTCCCAGCTTACAAGATATGAGTAAAACTGGAAAATATTGGGAAATGATTTACAACCTAAGCATGGAAAATCACAACATTTTTTTACACAGTAAATTGAGTAAGACTAACTTGAAAAGCTAAAGTCAGGAAAACCCATTTTCTTGATATATAAAATGAGTGTTTCTCTGACCTGCAGGCAGAACAGATGCCACAGCAGAAACTATTATATTTGGCTCTTACCACTTGGATAGAATAATTCCAATATAATGTACCTTGTTCATATAGATATACATTCATGGCAAACATTTCTAAGACAGAATATACAGAGAAAATAATAGCAGAATGGTTCAGGAATCAGTGTACCTTGCTGTAATCAACAGGAAAATGTAGCTGAGCTGCTCAGATGGGGCTATTTTGCCCAGTCGTTAGCATTTCCATTGTTTTCACAACAAAACTTGATGAGCATTTCATGGTTGCAGGAAACCAAGGAGCTACTTATATGTAAGCCCAAAACTTTCACAACTAATAAAAGAAGACTCAGCTTGTGGAGGACCAAAATCTGGGTAGAAATTTTTGGTCTGACGGTACAGGAATCTATGTTAACTTGAGCAGTTTGTCAAACAGAATGCAATAAATTACAAGGAACTGCACTCCGCAGAGCAGTATTCCTTCTGAAAAAAGAATTATGGAAACCAAAGCATAGCTTTGTCCGAAGGTAAAGCTAAATATAATTGCTTAAAAGTAAATTTAAGTATTAGTTATAGTAAATTCACTGTGGCTTTAAATATGAACGCATCATCGAGGTCTCTCTCTACTTTGTTAGCTTTTTGTTTTGGCTTATTGTCATGAGACTATTGAGGAGAAACACTTGTATGAATCGGGAATAACAATATTTTGCTATTCTTAATCAATTACGACATGTTACGCGTGACAACTTTTTAACATGACAATTTGTAACAATATAATTAATGAATAAATAGTTCTTGTAATCTGATGAATTTCCGTTCACCTTACGTATAAAATTTTTAGTGGTATTTTTCTGTGTGAGAAGATATCAATTCCAGTATATAGATTCTTACCCAAAAAAACAAAATCCAGTATGTAGATTTTAGATATCACGTGCCATGCCATGGGATGTCACGTGATTGATCGGATATACACGAGAAGTTGTAAAACTAAACAAACTACCCCTCGTTTCTCTCCCTCACTTCAGTTCAGTCTCAATCTTCACTCGAAACTTTACATCATTATCTGAGGAGATTGTCTTCAAGATGCCATCTTGGCCGTCCATATTAAATTTCTCGACGAAGAAAGTGGAATACCCAATAAAAAAGTAGAGTAAAGTCCGAGAATCTGTTTCCATTGCTTTTGTTTTTATTCAGTTTTCATTTTTGTTTTCTTTGAAAACAGAAGAAAGAAACAAAAAACGCAACTTTACCCATCAGTCTTCTCTTGAGCATTGTCTCTGATTCTTATTTGCAAGAACACTATAGGGGTTCAGCAGAAAAAAGGTTTTTGATTTGTGTTCTGCTTCGAAACGATGGCGTTTTGGTGGCCTCTGCTCGTCCTCGGATTCGCTTACGCCATTTGCAAATTCCTCTTTATGCTCATTCCCCCTAATGTGCCTTCCATCGAAGTCGACGCTTCTGATGGTACCTCTCTCTCTCTCTCTCTCGCCATTTATATGTTTCTTTTGTATTGGTGATTGATTGGCGCGGTTTAATCAATGGCAGTGTTGGATGATGATGGGAACCAGACGCAGGAGAATGGTTTCATATATGTGAGTTTTTCTCAAAGCTTTTGTCTTTTGGTTGTAGTTTTTATTAAAATTTGTATCTTTTTGTAAGCATTTCTCTTCAATTCTTGATTGTAGTTAAATTCTTTGCATTTGTCGATGTTACTTACTTTCTTATCAGTTAAACTTAGCTAATTATAGTTGTGGATGTACTTAAATTGCTTATAATTAGATTCAAATTTGCTTTTCACTTTGTACTGTTTCTTGCTAGTTTATGGGTGCTTAAGGTTATTACATTGTTTGAGTTGTATGAATGTGATTATGTGCAGCATCCAATTGGCTGCCTCTCATTGGTGTTTAATGTGCAGGTACCTCCGAGGGGAAGGACACCGCAAGCTGAGACGAAGGTTCAGTGCTATGAACCTGCAACCATGAAATACTTGGGATATTTCCCTGCACTGACACCAGATGAGGTTAGTCATGTTATGCATGTTTGGATTTGGGGATTGGTGAATTGAATGTGTAGGAAACTGTTGCATTGTACTCCTCTTTGCTGCATTCTAAATGGATAGGATCTTTGTTCCATTTGGCATTAAGGTGATGAAATTGATTTTGTGCCTACATAGCACCTGGTTTGGCACTTTGGCACAGAGCTCAAATGATATATCACAACTATTGGGAAATTCGCTTTGTAAATGTGTATTCTCAGGTCAAGGAGCGGGTAGCACAAGCAAGGAAGGCACAGAAAATATGGGCAAAGAGTAGCTTCAAGCAAAGACGCCAGTTTCTCCGGATTCTTCTAAAGTATATAATTGAACACCAAGAGCTTATATGTGAGTAAGTACTCTATTCTCTCTCTCTCTCTCTCTCTCTCTCTCTCTCTCTCTCTCTCTCTCTCTCTCTCTCTATGCATGAGCCTGTGCATGCTAATTTGAAATCTACTTTTCATCCTTACTGTGATCTGAAGTATTATGTAGGGTTTATCTTTTGTTAAAAAAGTTAGTAATCTATTTACATGGATTCAACCTTTATCGTCTTTTTCTATATTATTTTGTGTACTTACATATACCATTTTCGTTAGAATATCTTCACGTGATACGGGGAAGACAATGGTAGATGCATCTCTAGGGGAAATAATGACAACATGTGAGAAGATCACATGGCTCCTTTCAGAGGGTGAGCGTTGGCTAAAGCCTGAATACAGGTATTTGCTTGTTCCTTATTGCATTTTCTATATCTTATGTAATCACTATTAATTCAACTGACATAACAAGGTGTTGTGACGTATATCTTGTTGTCTTGATATATCTCAGTGGCAATCTACATTTTAATATTTGCATTGCTTGAGCTCTTCTACTGTACTCTTTTCTGGATATGCACCCTATCATTAAATAAGTTTTACCGTTTCCTATCCAATTTTTGGTTTTCTTTCCCGATAAAGAGTGTTTACCTTTCCTTACTTTTCTCAATACTGTATTGTGATTATATTGTTCATGAACAAAATTTCAGATGTTCTGGAAGGTCAATGCTTCACAAGAAATCCAAAGTGGAATTCCACCCGCTTGGCGTTATTGGTGCCATTGTGTCATGGAATTATCCATTTCATAATATCTTTAATCCAATGCTGGCAGCAGTTTTTTCTGGAAATAGTATTGTGATTAAGGTAGTTAATGTTGGAATGTCACTGTTGTTTACTTTAATCACTATCTGTACTTTGTGTCTTTCGTCAGAATCAGACACCATTGCACCTGTTTTATATCCGTAGTAACTTATTCCTTTCAGTTTTGGTAGCTGTTGTTGGTTGTGTGGATTGAGGCTATGTATCATTAAAAAACTGGCTTCTAAGGATTTGTTGTAAAGCTTGTTTTGTTAATTTGTCAGAAAACCATAAACTTCTAATTGTAGGTTTCAGAACATGCAAGTTGGTCTGGTTGTTTCTACTTCCGAATAATCCAATCAGCCCTTGCTGCTGTAGGAGCACCTGAAAATCTTGTTGACGTAATAACTGGGTATTTAATTTTTTATTTTTTATTCTTTTTTGGGTGGGATTTCTCTCTAGTCTTGTTTATTTTTCTCCCTATAATCAATCCTTTTTCCTCACTAGGTTCGCTGAAACTGGAGAAGCGCTGGTTTCTTCTGTTGACAAGATAATATTTGTCGGATCACCTGGTGTGGGTAAGATGGTATGGTCTTCTTTTGGCTGATTGGTTAGATTTCTTGTTTTTGTTTAATTCCTGAAACATGCTTCTTACTTCCAAACTTCTAATCCTTCTTTCGCTCTAATAGCTCTCAAATTATTAGTTAATTTGTTTCTTTTGCTCCAAATGTTCTGAAAGTTAAACCCTAAAACCTGACTGTGCAACCCTAGATTAATAGCCCTGGCCTAATAGGGAAAAAAAAAAATTAAGAAAAAAAAAAAAAAAAAAAAAAAAAAAAAAAAAAGGCCATTTGATCTAAGCTCTCACTTTCCTCGTAAAATTTTGATAAGTTTTGAAGAGTTTATAAAATTCTGGTTAAATCATACATTAGAAATGATTTTAACTGAATTTTTCTATATTTCATCTATTACACAAGTTTTATTTCAGTAGTAAATTCGGATACATCATGTCATTTTTGAAATTATTATGTCTGCAGATAATGAGAAATGCTGCTGAGATGCTTATACCAGTTACACTAGAACTTGGTGGAAAAGATGCATTTATTGTTTGTGAAGATGCAGATGTGGAACATGTATGAATTTTTCCCACCTTTACTAGTGTTTTATGATGTCTACCATGCTTGGACATTCAATTGGAGAATGACATTTTGAATTAGATTTTTTTTTTTTTTTTTTTGTATTCTTTAACACTATGTGACCTAATAGGAGACTAAACTACTCAATTTAGGTTGCCCAAATTGCTGTGAGAGCTGTTCTTCAGTCAAGTGGACAGAACTGTGCTGGGGCTGAGAGATTTTATGTTCACGAGGACATTTATTCTTCATTCGTCAGCCAAGTTTCCAAGATTGTAAAATCTGTTACTGCTGTAAGTATGCCCCTTCATCATGTTTTTTATTATAAGGAAGATGAATCTAACTACTTAATGTTTAAAATTCATGATTCTTTCATTTATCTTATTTTCTAGGGTCCACCACTTGCTGGAAAGTATGATATGGGAGCTATATGTTTGCAAGAGCACTCTGAAAGGCTTCAAAACCTTGTAAATGATGCCTTAGACAAAGGAGCAAAATTTGTTGTTCGGGGAAGTGTTGGCCATATTGGTGAAGGCGCAGTTGATCAGTTTTTCCCACCTACTGTAATAGAAAATGTAAATCACACGATGAAGTTGATGCAAGAGGAGGTAGCGAAAGTCGTATAGTTTGTTCTACATAGCATTTTCACATGTACCTTTAATCTTTAATTAGTTACATGGAGAATTTCTTTCTACATTTTTGCAGGCATTTGGACCAATCATGCCAATAATGAAATTTAGCACTGATGAGGAGGCTGTCAAGCTTGCTAATGACTCAAAATATGGACTTGGCTGTGCTGTTTTTTCTGGCAGCCAGCGTCGTGCAAAAGAGATAGCTTCCCAGATACATTGTGGAGTTGCTGCAATCAATGATTTCGCATCAACATACATGTGTCAGGTAATAATTTTTTAAAGTGGTCGGCAGTTAATAATGTGTCTTGTTTCTCCTTTTTCTTTTTTTCTTTTTTTTTCTTCTTTCTCTGGGTCCTTTAAAGTCTTATTGGGCCTGTGGGTTATAGAACTGGAGGTAGCCCTCTCCGATATTATAAAACCCCTCCAACATTGGTGAAGGTGGGAGTCTATCTCAGGGCTCATGCAACTTTACTCATATTTTTTGGATAGACAAGAGACTTTACTGACTTAACTAGATGATACATTGTTTCTTCGTTTAATAGTGAACTATGAATAATTTCCTGCTTTAGAGATAGCAGAAAGGCTGGATGTGAACTTATTCTAAAAAATTAATGTGATCATTGATTTGTTTTTCTTTTTAAGAAGAGAAAGAAAATGCTTTCATTGATTAGATTAGACAGTTTTTCTTTTCTGAGGTCTGAGTTTAGACAATTCAGCGATACAATATGAAGCTGATATCATATATCTCAAAGGAATGCTTTCCATTCATGAATATTCTTCAGAACACAAAAGAATTTTACCGCCTTATATTATCTCTTTAGTTCAAGCGTATCCTCGTTGAAACATCACGCATTATTATTTCTTTTAATGAAAGATTTTATATCATGGTGACATTGTTAATCCAATGAACTAAAGATGTCTCATGAATTTCCAGTCCCTGCCATTTGGCGGTGTAAAAGACAGTGGATTTGGAAGATTTGCTGGTGTAGAAGGATTGCGAGCTTGTTGTCTTGTAAAGTCGGTTGTTGAGGATAGATGGTGGCCGTACATTAAAACCAAGATACCAAAGCCTATTCAGGTCAGATTTCAAAACTAAACTGTAATATCATCTCATCTCTCTCTGTGTCTCTGAAATTCTACAAATCTGACTGATTTTCTTGCTTGACCAACTGTAGTATCCTGTTGGAGATAATGGTTTTGAGTTCCAGGAGTCACTAGTTGAAGCACTCTACGGCATGAACATTTGGGACCGTTTGCGAGCATTGGTTAATGTTCTAAAGATTCTTACAGAGCAAAACTCTCCTGCTAACAGTAAGAGAAGAGATGACTGAGTAGATCACATGAGGATTGGAACATTTTCATCAGTTAACCGAGATCCAATATATTGTGGATTTTGACTTCCCATAGATCTCAGAATCATGGCTATTGTTGAGCATCAACCTAATTGCTTCTGTTTTTCCTTCTGGTTCTTTTTTAGTTACAGAATGCTTCTGCTTTGAATGTCTTGTCCAATCCTTTCAAGGAAATTCTGATTTTGAATATAGAAACAGAGTTTGTTTGAAGCAATGATCGCGGCTGGTATTTTGGGTCTCTCTAAGACTTGTAGAAATACTGATTTTGTATATTCTTTTGAACAACTATCGGGTCTTGGGGTTCCCGGTTGGTATTTTTCTGTTTGGGATTAGACGTTTTAGTTTGGGGTTTGGGTCTTGTGGTTAGAGTTTTGTGTTGGCCAAAACTCGAACCTCAAACTGGTAAACCTCGAAGTCATGCCGTGAAACTCGAAAACGCAAACCCAAAATGTCAATCCCAAAAGCTCTAATGCTTAACTCGAAACTCCAAATTCCAAACCCAAAATCTAGAGATGTTTGCTCTCTTGAATAATTAACAACATTCCAAGCAACCAAAATAAGAATATACAAATACAATGATAATAGCATTGGTATGTTGATCAGCCAAGGCTGTTTTTGGAACGTTGGCCTAGTAATGAACCCTAGAATTCTCTTGGATCAACAAACACATTACCTAGTTGTCCCTTCAGCAGCAGTTCATCTTTTTCATCAGCGTGGCTAATCAAGCTTTTCGCATACCATACATCATTGATACATGACATATTGGAATCCTTGGGGACATGCTTTATGAGAGGATCACACAACCCCAGCTCAGTTAAAATCAACTTGCTGTCCTTCACATTTTGTCCCAACCGTGATGCGAAGTTCCACACAGATTTCATGAGCTCCCCGAGCTTCTCTCCCTCTCCATGAATCCCGTAGAGAAACAGAAACCCGAAGGAGCTCTGCATGGAGACACGGACAGGCAATTTTAGGCAGGACAATATTTTCTCCCTTGCATGGCTTAGGGTAGCATGAAAAGACCTTAGTGGATGAGACTTTCTTATATGAAGCTTGTAAGCTTCACATGTATTCCATATGCTAAAGATTACCCAAGAGCTTTGAGTTTTACTGGTGATGTCCTTACCATTTTCCTCGGTGTTTAAGTTGATCCAACCATGTTCTTTGAAATAGCAGACCCAAGTGCCGAGGCTCAGCTTCTCCTTCAAGATCACATCGATGTCTGTCGGATACATGTCTTTGCCTCTTAGCTTATTTTTGTACAAGAAAATTGCTTGGTCTATGTGCAGCTTCTCTATTTTTATCTCTTGGGGAAGCAGATCATCAATAGGGGAACAAATTGGCTGAACAAATATGACTAGTGAGCTGAGGTTCACATAATTGCATTTGAAAGTGAAGAGATTTGTAGAGGCGATGTTGCTCTTTTCGGTTGCCAGGAATGTGTACTGTGCTCCCTTCCTCAGCAGCCACTCCTCCACTGAGTTCATGAGTTTCAATCCAATTCCCATCTGCCTAAACCAGACAAACATATAAAAGTTAATCCATCATAAAAGAAATTCTTTATATTTATACTTGAGACCGCTAGAACTTATTAATCTCATGCTTATTTAGATAATTTAGCTTTTCCAATATGCTGCAACTCAGTTCAGAAAGAGTCAGAGCTTTTACACTCAATTGCAGCAGATTGTATTGGCAATTCAGAAATGAAAACTTGTTGCTCAGAGAAGAAGATTTCTTCCAAACTCCATTCTATCTGATAAACAAAGTGTAGAAATACCGGTGTGAAGGAGAGACGCGAAGGCCTAGTATGCAACCTATCTCATAGCTTGCCCCAAAACCAGTGCCTACATGCTTCATGCATCCTCGAACCACTCCAACAAGCTCCCCATTTTCGAGCAGCTCTGCTACCTGTAGGCCATTTTAATGCAATGATCATTATACATTAATAAAGTCCAGAGGGGGACACGGGTTTCCACATAGAAAAGCAGTACAAAAATAATATAGAAATCATGCAAATGTTATTGCTTATTGGAGGAGACATAAAAATGATTATGAGATATGAAAAAGTGACCCTAACCCACCAGCATAACATGAAGGGGGTAGAACCTAATCCTACAACAAGGGTCACCCATCATGTTAGTGAAAATGGAGACCCCCCTTTTAGACCCTAGCTCACAGTTCCTCTCTAGCTTCCCCACCACTTCTCTATCTGTGTCTGCATTGAATTCCCTTATAAGAACCTTGTTCTCTGTACTGTCAACCATGTCTTTTTTTTTTTTTCTTTCTTGCTAAAAGAAGCAAAGTTATAAGATTTGAAGTGGAGAACAATCTTCAATTTGGTTTGCTGCCACAAGTGCCTCTTATTGCATTCTTATATGCTAGGCTAGGCTAGCTACCTATGTTATAATTTGTTTTTTTCTTTTCTTTTCTTTCTCTTTTTTCATTTTTTGTGGCTGGTTACTTCTGTCAGCAGTCTCAGTACCATAAATCACATTGGACCAGAACTTGATGCATTCATAATTCATAAATAAATAAAATACTATTCTTGTGCTATCTACACGAGCTGCACCAGAAAAATGGAACAATGATATTGCAAAGCGATTCAGGGAATATTTGTAATCATTTCTGTAGATCTGTGTATTTTGCTGTACATTTGTGTGCTCATTTGTTAGTTTCAGATGAGGTGCTAGCTGTTGTTTGAAACTAGTCTTCCCATTCATTATTGTGGGCTCAGTGTCCTTTAACCTTTGCTTCAACAATTACAGCATACATTATGTATGCATATATATATCTAACATGGGACAGTACCTGGTAACTGGGGGTTCCAGTTTGAAAGTAAAAGAAGAAATTAACTTTCTGACAGGACCTCTAGGACTAAAAACAGCAAGTGCAAGAATTATTACTTGAGCTTTCAACATGATAATGAGTAGGGGGTCAGATTTCCTTTAACTGTACACCACAATCACAAACCAAAGTGTGAATCGGTGCCAGAAGAGTTCCAGAAATATGTCTTTGAAGTTGTGAATGGGCTTGTTTTCAGTACAAGTGTACATGACCAAGCCTCACTTAGTTTCACATGGTCACACTCTTGGTTTTGGTGCTTCCCATAATTGATTACACAGCAACATTCTCATGTATTAGTGCAACCCCACCTCTACTTTCACCACCACCTAGCTTACAAGGTTTTTTTTTTTGTTCGAAGGGTTTAGCAACATTTTCGTATTGTTCAGTTTTACACACTGTTAAATTGTTAACTCCATCTATATGTTACTCAGTTGAAATAATTTTATTTTTAATTTTTGTCATTTCATATTCACATACCAGTTTGACATATCAGTTAAAGATGCTTTAACACATCTCTAAACTTATGCCAATTTGAAACACCATGTAGGATTTGACTACTCAGTTGAAATAATTTTATCTTTAATCTTATCATTTCATGTTCACATGCCAATTTCACATATCAATTAAAGATGCTTTAACACATCTCTAATCTTATGCCAATTTGAAACACCATTTTCTATACGTGCCAGAGATTCATGAGCACAAAAGCTTATAACTTTTTTTATTCACATGTTCAAATAATTTGTGATGCACAAACATAAGTAAATAGATTAATATAAAAGTAAATTAAAGTAAAAAGACAAGATATTTACTTAGGGTTATTGTTGAGGCCCAAAAAATTCAAGGTTGGGCCCAAATATATTTCTAACCCAGTACAACACCTGACTTAGAAAGGAACCCAACTTGGGTACGCAAGAGTTCGTCATATACACTTGCACACGTGCCACGCCAAGCAAATAAGAAACACGCCACGGTACAAGCTTAAGTGGATCCAAGCCACGCAAATGCTTAGGGCTTGCTGAGCGGGTTGTGGTATGGATGGTAACGAGTTTTCATGATGCCCATTGATGAGCTGAGAAATGGAAGTTTTGGGCTGCTTGGAAGCCCCGAAACTCAAGCCCATTTCTTGAGCCCAAATATGTAGGTAAGCATAAATGAGAGAAAAAAGCTCAATACTCTAGGAAAAATAGCCCAATACTCTAGGAAATTAACCCATTCCCTTAATGGGTTAACCCATCACCTTAGAAAGGCCCACGCAACAAAGGAAAATATATGCAGCCTCTAGCACTTAGCTGGAGACAAAACCATGACAAAAGCTAAAGGCCACTCACGTCTGTAAGCTGCTGGGAATCTCCAGCACATGGCCAAAGACAAATCCCAACACAAGCCATTCAAAAAACCAAAGGATACTTGAGCAAAACACATTTTAGACCAACGCCATTTCCCATTTATTTCTCCTACTAGCTCTTGCCATGAAATAAGGGAGGAAAAAAGGTGAGGTAGTAGCCAAACATAGGAGTTTAACATTGAAGCAGCTATAGGAAGGCCTTAGAGCTCCGAAAAATCTTGTCTTTGTGTGTTTGGACAGAGGAAGGTTTCACAAAAGAGGTTGAATCGAAGGAAGAGAAAAGAAATGGAGGAGAAGACTTAGCAAAATTGGAGAAAACCAACTAGGGTTTTCTTGGGAAAAAGGAGCTTCCAGCGCCTATAAAAGGGAGGCACCTTCTACCCAGCAAAACAACTCACAAAAAGGCAAGCAACCCTATCCAGAGAGAGCAAGCATCACCTCTCATCCTGGAACCTTTCAAATTCGAGCCCTATTAGGCTCCATCTCTTCATATTTTCTCTTCTTTCAAGATTCCAGAGTCTGACCAAGCTTTTGTCAGGCTGCCAGACAATTGCTCAAACCACCCACTTCTCTCTCTCTCTCTCTCTCTCTCTCTCTCTCTCTCCCCCCCCCTAACGAATCCCATTAAAATCCATTCCCCCTTACTTTAAACCTCTGTTTCTTATATGAAATCACAGCTCTTTCTCTCTCTCATGCTAAACTCATGAATGCTCAGCTCACATGCTACAAGCTTTTCATGCTAAGCCAAGAATTTATCTGTAAGCGACTATTGTTTTTGTTGGTGAAGATAACCAGGGTGCTTCCTAAGGCTTCACTACCATTTTGAAGCATTCTTGGGGTCTAATTCTCGAACTCCCTACAGTTATTTACTCAAATGGTCCTCAAACTTAAACACGAGTTGCATTTTGGTCCCTCAATATGTATTCAATTTAGATTTTAAAAGAATTTGAAGAAGTTTAAAAGTTCAGGTGTATTCAATCACGATTTTATAAAGGTTTATCCAATTATGTGTATTCAATTCAGACTTTTAAACTCCACTCAAATTTGGATGTATTCAATCACGACTTTAAAAGACTTCGTAAAAATTTGGGTGTATTAAAAAACTCATTGATTTTAAAGGAAATACAAAAAGTGGTGGATTTCGTTTGATCATATAATAATTTTAGGCCATGAAAAATCTTTGTTTCCCCCCTAGAGATTTTGATAGATATATTATTTTTATTCTTAAGATCTAATTTCACCATTTCTACTACCACCATCTTATCATGGCTATCACCACCGCCGCTGCACCACCACCACCACCACCATAGTCATCATCATCGCGGCCACCACCATCGCCATCACCACCTCCTAAACCCTTTGGTTTTTTAGTGATATAAACTCCATTAAAATCAATAATAAAACTCTAACAAACACAGTTAAAATCTATACACGAATTCAGTCAAAATCTATGTGGAGTTTGTAGAATTCAGTCAAACTCAATTAAATTCAATTAAACTCCATCAACTTTGTAACTCTTTAAAATCATTTAAAATCTAAATTGAATACACCCTCCTAAATTATTCGTTCAAATAGTCCATCAACTTTTTATTAATCAGCACATTGGTCCTACCATTACACTCCATCAATATTGCCATTAATTTGAGGTTTAAAATCATCAATTTATACTAAAAAATTAATTAATTAATTAAAACAGAGATAGAGGGAGGACGCAGAGGGGTGGGGCAGTGGGTATGGGCTTGGGGCTAGTGGTAGGGGTGGCTCTGCCTTTTTCTCTTCTCGCATCAATTTCTTCATTCTCTTAATTAAGAACATATAAATAAATAAAAAACAAGTGATAAATAAATCAAGAAATATCCCCTTCATCTCATCCCACATCTATCCTACAGAGCAACAAAAGAGAAACTACTTTTTTCTTTTTCCATTTTTGCAACTCCAGCGAGAGGAATCCAATAGCATAAATTGATTAAGGCATCCATGTGCCTTCTCCCTCAATCCTCCGCTCCCATTTCTTACAATTTAGCGGTGCAACAAGTCGGCTCCACCATTGTAACCTGTCACGGAGCTCAATGCGTGCTGCCACTTTGGCTATCGAAGTCGGAGAAGTCATGTCTGAACGAAGCCGCAATCGATGTCATCTCTCCCACATCGACTGGTTGTCATTTGGTTGTACAGGGAGGGAAGAAGAAGAAGAAGAAAAATGGAAACGAAAACTACACTATGAAAAAGTCACATTTACCTTTCCTATTCTCCTCACATGCAGTTCACATCACTACTCGGGCTAGGCCAGATCATGGGTGGGCCTTGTCGGACTGGAGGTTTCAAAACCTAAACTCAAGCCCTACCCAACCTTAGAACGAACCGGGCCAAACGAGCCTGATTATTAGAATGTGGCTGAACTTTGGTCCATCAAGTCTCGAACTACCCACTTTGACTCTCGTGGACCGTGGGCCAAATGATGACCCTTAGTCCAAAGGGTACCAAACAAATTTTCAAATATATTAGCCATTTTTTATTGTTTCATTTTGGTTACATCTAAGTAAGCATCATCGAATCTTTGGTGCTTACGATTTGTATGATCGTAAAACTCTTGGCATTGCAACATGAATACATGACGATGTGAGTGTGACAGGTAAATGTCATGCCACTGCACCTCGGAAGGATGACATGATCAACTCATGACAATAGCCTAAAAAAAGATACAAACTCTTTATATGCTATCCAATTCACATTGATGTATGTACTCAAAATGTTCTAATTTGCTTGTTTGATTTGTATTGGTGAGCTGATTTATTTGTGGGGTCTTACAGCCCCTTCATGACAAAGAAACGTAAAGAATGTTCTAATTTGTATAAAATTGGAAATTTTAGAATATGCATGAGACTGCCAAGAGTTGCATGTACTTAAAATGTTCTTATTTGTAAAGTATAAATAGATTTATTTTGCTTCCAAGGGCAAAGAAACTGGTGGGAATGGGAATTTTACTGCAACAAATTTTAGTTCTTACCAATGATCATGGGCTTCTATGTGTTGCAGCCTATTTGGTCCACTGAGAGAAGGCTTTGTGAACCTTACTTCCGCTTGTGTGATTTCTTGAAGCCCAATGCATGTACACAAATTACGATTTTGTACATGGGATGGAGTGTGGTGTTCTCCCAGAAACTACTAACATTTTGCCTATCACTTTCGCTAAAAAATAATAATAATAATAAAATAAAAACATTTTGCCTATCACCCAAAATATGGAAGGGTATACTGAAAAATAAAAAATAAAAAATAAAAAAATAAAAAAACATAATATCTACTCTTTCTCTTGGGATCTCTACTATGCTACACATGAACCTAGTAAGTATGACATTCAACCTAAACACTACAAGTTCCTAAGATAAGATGATGTGTACTTTAGTTGAACCTAAACAAAACAACAAACCAACCCACCACAACCATCATCCCAAATGCCAACATAAACACTATAATTAGCTCCCAAATTTAGTCTCTTTTTTTCCAACCATCTCAATATCTCTCACCCATTCCCACCATATTCTGGTATATTTCTCTCTTTCTTTCTTTCTTTGTTTTTTGTTGGTAAGGTAGGTCGCCCAAACACAGAAAGTAACCGAATGTGGCCTAGTCACGCATTTGAGTCTCAAAAATAGCAATTTGCATAGGACTCTCCTACGATCACATCCTTCCATGATTCCATTTCCTTCTGGATAAATAAAAATCCCTTTCTAATTCTGTCACGCAATTCCATCCCCATAAGTTTTTCATCTTCAACAAAAAGTCTTCTCTCTTTTTCTTCGCAACCCCCAAAGTCTCTATCTTTCTATATCGCTCGCTCCGTCTCTCTCGGCGCAATCCAACCACTCTGGTCTATGGTGGTTGGCTTTCAGATGACGATCCATTGCAAATTAGTATCTGGGTGGGATTCTGAAACGTCATTCTCACACTGATCTGGGTAAGAGAAAAAAAAAAAATCATAAACAGAGAGGGAGGGAGAGAGAGAGACAGCGAGTGAGTGTGCATTAAAAAGAAGACAATGGAGGTTGAGAGGATTAGGCAGCTTTTACTTCTTTGGTGTAGAAAATCCTTCGTGGCCCTCACGGGTGGTAATCACACAGCCGCTAGGTTCTGTGCCCGCTAAATCGCAAAATGTTCTTAGTTGTTTTACCTTCGATTCCTTCTTGAATACATTGCAAAATTTGCAATCTTCAGACTTTTTTCGCATCTGGGTACCCGCCAAATCGGCTCTTCGAACTTTTCTTCTTGACCTGCAGATCGGATCTCGCGTTTTCACAGAGCTTTTATCGGATTTTTTTTTTACGAAAGTGTTGAAAAGGAAACAGAGAAATGGAATTGGCTGGTGGATATACAGCCAAGGACCAGAGCAAGGTGAAGCACCTTCATGGAGGAAGGATAGGATTGGATTCCGAGACTCATTTGGTGATCAAGCTTCCTGATTCCAAGGTATTGCGCATTATTTCAAGGTCTGTTTTTTTGGGTTTGGTTATTCTCACACTGCCCTGCATTGGGTCCCTTTTGAGGGGAGTAAGTGTTTCTGAATTAAAATATGATACTCAATCTGAAAATTTCAATTTTGAGCAATTGGGTGAGCTTTTCCATGATTTAGCTGGTGAAGGCCTTCGCAGAAAAAGTGACAAAGCTCTCATTGTGAGCCCGGTCAATGTTGGTATGATTCACAATCTTCATCCTTTTGATTATAATGTATTTGACATTGTTATGGATTCGGATTTGGAGCGAAAAAGCTCATTCTTGGACGAGTCTTGGGATTTTGTTTTCGCATTCAACTTGGTTGATGCTAAATTTGTAGATCGCATTTTGAAGATTGGTGGCATTGTGGCTGTTCCATTAAGCAATGACCCTTCAAATGCTTTTAAACCGAAACCCAATTACAAGATCGTGTATCTTCGTCGATATGCTTCCACCTTTGTGGCAATGAGGAAAACCAGCCCGTCTTATGATTTGGCGGTGAAGTCTAGGCGGCTTTGCCAATTCGAAACTAAGGCCAAGAAGACAGTGGTTAAGGGTCTAGAAGATGTGGTGCTTGAGCCACCGAGACGTGTGTTGGCTAAATCAAATGAGTACTTGAAGAAGATCAAGTTCCTTCCTAACTTGATGGGTGATTCTCTTCAAGGTTATGACCGCCGAGTGTTTGTTAATGTGGACTTAAATGAGGACAACAGCGGCGTGACTGAATGGTTTCAGCAAAACTTTCCAAAAATGGATAAATAATTTGAAGTTTACAACCTCGTAGTAGAGCCTGAAGAAGCTTCAAGCACAGTGGTGGCACTGCCACGAAATGATTTATCGGATTGGCTAAAGGAAAATGTGAGGGAAGAGGACTATGTTGTGATGAAAGCAGAAGCAGAAATGGTTGTGGAAATGATAAAGAAGAAGACAATCTGCTTGGTAGATGAATTGTTTTTGGAGTGCAATAATGGATGGTGGCAGAAAAATGGAAAGACGTATGGGAGCAAAAGGGCTTGCTTATTGGGAATGCATTGCTTTGTATGGAAGGGTGAGGGATCTAGGAGTTGCTGTACACCAGTGGTTTCTTTGAGAAAGATAAATTGATATCAGTATAAAAAGTTTGCTGCTTTCTTCTGTCTGTGAATATTATAAGAGAGTGATATTTGGGTTGGTTTTTTGACTTGTGGTAGATGAAGTAGTTTGTTTATGTTTTTTGTTGGTCTTGTATGAAGCTTTTGTTTCTTTAGGTGTTAGTTGAAAGGGAGAAAGACTTTGATTGTCCTTTTGACAAGTGGTGTTGTCTCTATTTATTTGAATAATAATAATAATGCGTATTTGAATTTCGAGGTGTTGAAAATTGAGGTATTCACACTACCGGAGATCACATATTGTCAATGCATATTGCAATGCAAAAGAAAGGAAACGCCCTACCAAGGTAATTAGGTGCAAAGGGATGCTAACAATGCTAAGAACTTGATGTATTTAGTGTTCAAATGTGTCTCATTTGGGGTTTGAAAAAGGTGGAACATTTGGAATCCAAGACAAGAGTACGGGGTGAATTTACCCTTTTGTTTTAAATTAAAAAAAAAAAAACAATAATCTTAAGATTATATTCATGATGGTGAACACCAAGTTGGTTTGATGTTAAGCGAGCTAAACAACATTTTAAGTATGAATAAGCGAATCTGAAAATTAAAAAAAAGACTTATAATAAGTGAATTTTAAGTTAACATTCTTCTTCTTTGTTATATTTGAGGGAATCGAACTCTTAACCTATCTAGTGTTCACAAATTTCATACTACTAGTTAGACTAACATCAAGAGCTTGAATAACTATCTTATAAGTAATGTTTCTTGACTAATTCGCTTTCTTTTGGTTAGGAAAAAAATGGGGAAGGAAGAGGAAGAAAGAAAAATATTAATTAAAAAAATAAAAGAGAAATGACATATCCCGTCCAGGTGGGAAAATTGACGGGTTTAAAGGATAGAGCCAAAACCCGCGACCGGGTGCCACAAACCGAACGTCAAGCTCCCAAAAATCAACACGCTAATCCAATCACGACCGTCCATCACGTGATTTGGGCAGAAGAGCTAGAGCTCTGCTCTCCGGCGAATAATCTCACGTGGGCTCCACCCCCCACCATTTTTAAAATTAAACATTCGAAAAATTTGAAAATGGGTCCAAATCCAATCCAACCGAGAAGAAGATCGACCAGACTGGCGTTAAACTGAAATCACCCACCAACCGTACTCTCTCTGATCCAACTTCTCAACGTCACTGAAACCATAAACCAAAACCACTCCGTCGATCTTGAATCACAGCAGATTCAGAGCCCAAAGCCCGAAGGTAGTTCCTCACCAATTTCATTTCTTTTTCTAGGGTTTCGCTTCCAATTATTTTGGGGATCGAGGCGCATCATCCAGTTTTATTTATTGTTTTGAATTTAGTGGTTACAGTTGAAGTCGAAGGTCATGGCTCGTATAAAGCCACAGGCGCTGTTAATTCAGAGCAAAAAGAAGAAGGGCCCAACTCGAATCAGTATCACTACCATAGTTATGTGCAATTTAATCATCGCTTTGATCGCCTTGTCCTTAGTTGCCACTTATCGCTATTGGTCTAGAAGGTAGCATTTCTTTTTTCTATCTGTTGTAGTTTTCATATCCTTCGTGATTTTTGAATTGTAGTGCCAATTTGGATGATTTCAGCCTCTTATTTTGTTGTGCGCTTATTTGCTCGTAGGTCGCTGGACCAATCTGGGTCGGACTTATCTACTCTAGAGGTATTTATGTGAAATGAGTTTTTTCTTTCTTTCTTTTTCATTTGTGTAATTATTAATCTTCCTGTTTTGCAGTAATTATGAGTAAATGCATATTTGACTAAACTTATTAATCTTTATTGTCTAGGATATTGGTGGGTTAGTAAAGAAGTACGATCTTCCCGGTTATGCTGTAAGTGTCTTTGTTGCCAACTTGCTTTTTTGTGTTAATGTGAACTGCAACTGCGACTGCTAGAACTACGAGGGTGTGCTTTTGGTTGTGGTGGTGTGGTTAAATTAGTTATGACGTCAATGTTTATCGATCAGTTTATGGCTCTGAATGAGCACATTGAGCAGTGTTTTGCTTTGTGTTTTAGATTTTATCTTGTTATATTTGGAATACACAAATAATCGAGCAACTATTACTACCGTGCAAGAAGTCACTTCATGTAATCGGAAGCAAATTTCCACGCCAGTTTTGAGAGTTTTACAGAAGGTTCATTTATGGGAAAATTTAATGCATAAGGATTGCTGCTCTGGTTTCGTTTGGAGACATTTTATTCCTATTTTTCTGCTGATGTTTATGTTTAGTGGTTTAATTCGATGTAACACCTAACACTCCTATCTGCTTCTCTATATTGTTAGTTATTCACTCTCTTTCTTCTCCCCTCCCGTGTTTTTTTATTATATAGATTCTAAATACGTCAAAAGGTCCTATCACAGTGGAACTTTTCAAGGATGGTTCTCCAGAGGTTGTGGATAGATTTCTTGACTTATGGTGAGTATTCAACAGTGCATATAAATCTTACATACATACATGCTCTAGTTATCGAAAATCATCTCTCTCTCTCTCTCTCTCTCTCTCTCTCTCTCTCTCTCTATTTGAGTCCTTTTTCTTAAAGATTGAGAGAACAAAGTCAAAATTAGGGGATGGGGTGGATCTTAGTGCATAGCTGTTACCAAATTACCAATAGCCAAACCAACAATAAGTTTCCATTAATTTGGGTTCTTATTGAATTTCCTTGTAATAAAAGTTCTCTATCCTATGTGTTAATCATTTAGATATTCTTATATTTTTATAAGCCATTGTCATATATTTTGTTGTAGCTCCTTTGTGAAAGGGTTCACCAACGAGTGAAAGGGTTCTGTGTTATTCTAGAAGCTTGGTGATGCAGATACCTGGTTGACTTATATCTTGACAACATTTAAGTCCTAAACGTAGGCTTGATTAGTACAGTAATTGCAAATAAAATCAGAACTTTGACAATTGGAAAGCATCCAACGTACTGACTAGCAGTAACATCTACAAATAGACGTGCTTGGTTTGTGTGTTTGGTAATATTGTGTTATGCTCGCAAGACACTTCTAAGTCATTAGTTTTGCAGTCAAAAGGGGCACTTTCAGGGGATGCCCTTCAGTCATGTGATCAAACACTATGTTATTAAAGGGGGAGGTTCCCAAGGACTTGGAGCAGCTGAAGATTGGATATCAAAAGGGAAGCTTCGTAGTCAACTAGTTATGAGGTTAGCTTTAAAAAAAAATTGAATTGGTTGGTATTTCATCCATTGTCACAAAACTGATAGCTTTATTCCTACCTGTGAGAAACATGAAGACCAAAGCATGAAGCTTTTATGCTTGGAACTACAAAGAATAGACTAGATGACAAAGGATTTGAGCTTGTTATCACAACTGCACCAATACCAGATTTAAATGATAAGCTGATTGTGTTTGGACGGGTCATTAAGGGAGAGGATGTGGTGCAGGTATATATATTTTTGCATCTTGAGTAATATTTTGTTATGCCTAGACTTGGATAATATCTAATGTATAATTCTTTGCATATGATCTTCCATTCAGGAAATTGAAGAGGTCGATACAGATGAACATTATCGGCCTAAATCTTCTGTAGGGATCACTGGCGTGATTCTGAAACGTGAGATTTAAGGGCAATTCAATACAATCTAATGTGAAGTATTCCTGCATAGTATAGTTGCTGGTTTGAGTATTTTCTTGCCGGACTACCCTTGCAATGTACAACAGTACATCTTAGGTTTCAGATTTTCCCCGCCAATTTTCTCTTCTTCTACTCTCTTGATTTGGTTTGTGATTTAGTGGGGGAGGGGGGAGTTTTGATACTCATTTTAGGTGTAGGTTCCACATCTGGGGTGGACAAAATACGACAATTAAGCTAATTTGATATGCACTTTTGTTGTCGCAATCATTGTGTTATGATTATTTGATATGATTCATTTTGTTCTTTTTATGGCATTTCCACTCTTAAAATTATTCTTAGACAATGTCATGGATTGTTGTCGCCATCACAGAATCATGGAGGTTAAGGTTTCGATTTGCACAGTTTGGTAACCGAGTTGATATTTCATCTTGTTAGATGTCTGAATGGGTTACCTTATACTTCCAAACGATTTCCCAGCTTCTTGCTTTGCCCCTTTTATTTTATGTTTATCCAAAACGTGCAAACTAATTAATAAAGTTAATTATGTCTAAAACCTAATTTTTCTTTTATTTTATGTCATCCACGTGCTTGCCTAAAAGTCTTGGTTGAAATTTCTCTCATGTAATTGGATTTGGTGATCAACTTTGTTTATGCATCTATGGGGGAGAAAGAAGGGGCTTTTATTTTTTTTTATTTTTTATAATCACAATTGGTCCTTGAACTTTTTAAAAGTCTTCATTTTAGTCTTTCAAATCTCAAAGCAATTCATGACTCATGAGGTCCTTCATCTTTTGGTATGCACATTAATTTGGTTTTACTGTTTCATTCTGACAAAATTTTCACTAAAATTAATAAAATGTCATTACGTGACCAATTTTAAACAAGAATTTTCATCAAAATTTAGCTTATCATAAAACCTCATATTATTGCTCAACGAAGGCATCTGCTCTCCATTTTAGGGTTAGTCTTGTTAAGCAAAATTAGTGAGTTGTACTTTGTGTCATGGGTGGATAAGTTGTATTATGACACAAACATACCTTTAAAGTTGGCCACGTGCTATCACATTACCCCACACTATCAATTGGGAGATTCGTTATTATACCCAATAAAATAGTCCAAATTATAAAACAAATATCTATAAGAAATGGATTTTAAAAATACACCCAAAACTCATTTATAACATAACAAAAAGGCTTTTAACTTTTTATAAATTACAAAATTGCTATTGATTTTTTAAAACAAACCCAACTCCAAAACCTCATAAAAAAGCCCAAAACACTCAATAGAGCATCAAAGTAATAAATCAAAATTAAATTCAATAGGGTCAGCTGTCATTTTTTGGGTTTGTTTATAAAAATTAAATGGTGTAAGGTTTGTATATATTATTAGTACTAAGAATGGGCATATGACTATATATCTCTTATCAATTTTTACAAAGATCTTCAACTAAATGCGACAAGAGTGATCAAATTTATGTGTGGACCAAAAGATTAAGGACTACATTATAGAGTCATTCTATAGTGAGGGCCTTATATATAGTTCTTAGATGAGATCCTATTTCTGAAGCGTTGAATCAAACTAACAACTTTAATCCAACGACTAAACAATTTAATTAAACGGTTAAAAAATAAGATCTCACAAAAGGGCCTCACTATAGAATACTTGCTGCATTGCCAGGCACATACTAATCATTAAGTATTCGGCCCAGTCCACCACCGGTGCTCAATTTTCAAAACCCGCGCCAAAAAGCTGTACGAGTTCTCTTCCCTCCCCTTTAAAATCCCAAAATGTGTATTATATTGTTACACAGTGCAGATTGGTAGGGCTTGTGAACTCCGTGGAAATGAACTCGCTCGACTCGGTCATGGACATTGATCAGCCAAAAAATCAAGAAGATCCGTTTCTCAAATTCATTGATTACGCGAGGTTCGCTCTCTCGCCTGAACCAGACGAAAATTTGGATCCGAATGAAAACGGGGCGGAAACCAGTACTGGACCCAGCTGGAACTGGATAGCCTCTCGGATTCTCAAGACTTGTAGGGCCTACTCCAGCGGCGTCACTGCCGCGATTCTACTCTCTGATATATCTCAGGTACCGTTTTTAATCAAATTCGTCTCTGTTTGGTTGCTGAGAAAATGTGAGAAAATAAAAGAAAGGAACCTGATTTGAATTGTGTTGGTTTTTGCTAGGCGTGGAGTGAGCAACATAGGGACAGGCCTCCAAAGAAAATGCCGGAATGTTTGAAGCAGTCGAGAAAGAAGTACAAGAGAAGGAAGCTTCCGAACACCGTGACCATTGACTCCATTTATGAAAAGAATTTCTTGTCTTTGAATAGTGTTTTGGAAGCCGTAATTGTGGAAGCTTTTGTTCTCCCAGGTAGACTTTCATTTTGAAAATTTGGAGCTTTAACGTAATTGTTATTTTCTTTATCGGTGATATTAATTGCTTCTCTTTTCTCAGGTACCAGCATCTCTATGCTTTCCTTAGGAGATTATTGGAGCTCCAATACTATTGACATTTATCTCCACCAAAGGTATATGTTGTTCTTGGTGTGTGTTGCTTTTATGTGTATTTACAACTACATTTAAGTTTCTTCTGAAACCAATAGCATGAGATTTTATCTGTGCAGATACTGTGACTTGACTCGTAATGGACTTCTCAAGAAAGGGAGGGAGATCTTTCTCACTGGGTGCTATCTTCGTCCTGCAACTAAAGGAGGATCCGCTTATATGCGGCTGTTGCCAACAGAATATCTGACCATATTGTTAGATGAGGTAATTTTCAGATTTGACTACTACCCGCCTTGAGATTAGGAAAAGGATTTGGGGTGTGTCTTTTTACTTTTCTTCTTACAAGTCTTTTTTGCTTTCATTAACGTAGGCTGAAGATGGTGATTTAATGCTGATAGGAACTAAGTTTTGTTCAGATCCATTCTGTTCAATTTCTCTTGATGCCGCTTATAAAGACGTTTGTTATTCGTTGTATGCAAGGTAAGATAAATTGTTTCTAATAACAAATTTTAAGTAGGCGAGATATTTTATAAATATTAATTATTTTCGGATGTCCTAATGAGGTGGGGATGTGATAATCAACTGAGATCCTATAAACATGATATATCATATGGATGTGTCTTGAAATTAGAAGTTCATAACTGGAATAATGCTGATTAGTGAGGTTGAATTTTCCCTGGGGTTGAAGTGGTTACCTTGCTTTCCCTATTTATGTGTAGAATTGAAATTATTGGGCCACTGGAAGTACATGGTACTTTACAGAGTAAACAAATTACTCTTGTTGACAATGATGGTGTGAAGCTACAATTTCTGCTGTGGGGTGATCAGGTTGTCTTGGCCAATCTTTTGAGGTAAACTCTAGAACCATTTTTCATTTTTTAGATACTTTCTTCCATTGTATGTTCATAGTTCAATTTCTTCAGCGTGGGAAGTATGCTTGCACTGGATAGACCATATATCGCTAGTTCCGTAGACAGAGGTATTGAAACGAGTAATGAAGTTTGCCTTGAATTTGGTAGTACAACGCAATTGTTTTTGGTGCCTCTGATTCAACATGAAGAGCAAGTAAGTCATATATCACAGTTTGGATAATTGGGTTATCATTTAAGATATGGAGTTAAGTTTCTGTATAAATCAGGTATCTGTAGCACTGACACCAAATCAATATCAAGGGTCAAGACTGCAGAGCACAATAGATCCCAGTCAGGCTCCACAAGTTTCTCAAGTTTCCTTGCCCTGTGATTCACATGGGTCCATTGACTTCAGTAGTTATCCTTTTCAAGTGAGTTTCCTTCCATTACACTTCCTTATTGTGTGCACACTATTTAGTAATGTCTATAATTTAATTTGTGTTAGAAGCTATGAGTACCATGATTCTAAAGGGATGCATTATCATTAATTTCTTGAATATGGATTATTGATTGAATTTTGAAGCTTTGAGCACCAGAGAATCAACTTATGCACTGATTCCATGAACATCTGTCCAAGTCATATTATGTAGTAGGTTATTGTCATTCTTCAGCAATCACGCACTAATGCCCTTATGCAATTATTTAAAAAATTCCTTTCTTATCTACTTGCTATGCAATCATCCAAGTTTGTGTGAAATCAACTGCCTGAATGATTCATACCCGAGTCTCCTGTTAGCATTTGCATATCGTTGTTTTTATTAATATCTCTTACTCCTGTGAAGTTTGCAGTCATTTGTGACTGACCTTCATGACAAGATGACTGGTGTCAGCCTTTACGGTGTTGTTACCAATATTACCAGAGAAAGAAGTACCACAGAAGCTATCTTCTCCTTGAGAGTTGAAGATGCCACTGGAGCAATTTGGGCAAAGTTACATTTTGTGAAGAGTTGGTAAGGATAATAAGTTAATTTGGTACAATTGGTTTTATGACCCATTCCCCGACTATAAATTTCACATTTTTAATAATATTTTTAATAATATAATTTTGCTTCAAAATGTGTATTTCCTAGGTCATTAAGAAGATTAAGCATTGGTCACACAGTGTACATATCAGGCCTGACATGCTCTATGACAAAGTGGAGGGGGTGAGCTTATTCAAGCATTTTCAATTAGTCATTTTCTAATGTCAATACGTGGGTGGTTCAAGCAAGTTCCAATGTTCTCGACCAGTCATTTTCAGTTATAGTTCAGATACTTTCTGGTTTGTTCCTAGTTATGTGGTTTGTAAGTCTGATTTGGAATTTATAAGGGTTCCACGAAAACATTTTTTGCTTGACAGCCTGGAAGCATTATGGTTCGAGAATACTGCTGGAGCTTCTTTCTTCAACCTCAGTTCCTTGCCAGCGTTGCTAAACTCATCTTGTCTTCATAAATTGTCAAGCCTCTCTGATCTATCAAGCCAGACTAGCTGTATGCAGGTATGGGTTTCCAATAGATTTTTGTTGTGAACAGTTATCATGATAAAATCATTTGTCTGTTTCTTCCATGATTCCTTTATCTATGCTTCTGCTTTTTATGCTGTAATCTAATATGTTCACTTGCAAAAGGGAAAAAAAGAAAGAAGTTATCATGTTCCGCTTCTCTCTGGATGTGCAAACGTTTGCCACTTTATCATAACCCTGTTTCCAAAATATTATTTAGAATTGAGGAAGAATAGTAGGCCTGATTTTTTGTGTGCTCCTGACAGCTTACACGCACCCAATCACTCACACATACCTAGTAAAACAATAATCCTGAAATCAAAAGGAATTATACTGCTGCAACTTTATGGCACAGAATTACCATGTCTTCCTTCTCTGCAAGTTTGTCTGTCACGATGTGTATTGTGGTAAAACTCTCTTTCGCATTCGTTTTGGTGGAAAGTGTGGGGGAGGGCATGAAGGAGCCATGTTTTCTATTCCTTGCAATAGGTGTTGTGCTTTTATATCAGTTATCTACTACACTGGATATGTCTCGCATTTTATAGCCTGTAAGTTGGGATATCTGTTCTTCTATAATTATATACTATCATGTGGACAGATAGTTCAGGTTTGGCTGAAAATGAAGATGGTTCATGTCAGTAAAAGATTTTCGCATGCCATATGTGGCCATTTTGTTACCGAGCAGCCCAATGATGTTCTGGAATGCAGCTTCTGTAACACCAGTTGTGGTGCTGAAGTTATCCATACTTTCTACCTGAAAATTACTCTTGCAGACGAGAGTGGGGAAGTTTCTGCATGGTGCACTGGTCACACTGCTACAGAGTTGCTGCAAATATCTCCTGATGAATTCTTTGAACTGCCTGAGGTAATATATGAAATCAACTGATTTTTCTAGCTACATGGAAGTAGGTCAAAATGAATGCATGTACAATTTAGACGTTATCATTAGCCATATTACAATCTAATTATGAGGATCTCCGTTGTGTTGCTTAATTTTTTAGATCTGCAACGGTATTTTGCTGCGAAGATGCTTCTACTTGTTTGTGTATTTCATGTCCTTTTTAGTCTAACTTTTGATTTGTATTCCAGGATGATCAAGCTATGTATCCTACTTCATTGGAGAAACAGAGATTCACGGTTGCAATTGTTAATTGTAAGCAGCAGGGCTGTGGACCCAATGATGCTCTTCGTATGCTAGAGACTGAAGGGATCTCATGGGAGATAACTGGAGCATTGAAGAGTGAATAATGATGGCTTGCAAATGTAATACTCAGTAGGCAGCTCAAATTATTATTTATGCGTAAAAAAAAAAAAAAAAGGTAAAATATATGGTTTATCAGTCCAGATACAGTAGAAATTCATATTTCATTCGAACAAAACAAATCCAGTAGTGATTTACAACTTTAAATCCTATTATTCAATGTTTTGAT
Source organism: Prunus dulcis (assembly GCF_902201215.1). Classification (NCBI taxonomy): domain Eukaryota; kingdom Viridiplantae; phylum Streptophyta; class Magnoliopsida; order Rosales; family Rosaceae; genus Prunus; species Prunus dulcis. The sequence continues at coordinate 9,698,570 of NC_047650.1, read as the reverse complement.
CACAACTCCAATCAACAGCAGCATTTGAAAAAAAAAAAAATTATAAATAAAAAAACCCCCAATCATCCACAAAAGAATCATAAGGACACTCCTCTCGGACTCCATAACAATGATGAGATGAAATGTACTGAAAACGTTGGCAACAGTTAAAAAGGAGCAGGCTTGCCAGTCCTGACTTGAGATGAATTTGAAAAGCCAAGTCTCCAAGTTCCTTGCATTGCTTCTTAATAATTGATTTATCTGCAATCCCAATCTCCAAGCCCTATGGCCAACAGACGAACCACAGCTACCAAATCATCAGGCCTAGTACCGTCCTCAGCATAACTGGAATATTTGGGATTTGGAGAGCAATTGGATAGCAATTGGGAGTTTCCTTGGGTTTAGGGTGTAGGGTTTTTGCGCTTCTTGGCGGCGACTCGAGTGCCGGACATGACAGCGTTGAAGGCAGATGGGCGAGAGCACATGGCGGTGGCGGGATTGGGGGAGAGGGAAGTCAGAGAAAGTGGTTTGAGTTTTTTGGTTATTTTTGGCGGGACAAAATATAGGGAGTCCAGCGAGGAAAATAATGCAATAAATAAAACAAATAATAAGTGGCTGTGTGCTAGGGTTTTAGGGGTTCAGGGTTTTTTTGTTTTTTTGTTTTTGTTTTGGTCAAAAGGGATTCAGGGTTTATGAGGGGTTTTTGTCACATTTTTAGCATTTCAAGCTCGGGACTTTTTCAGACCAAAAACAAAAGCTCGAGACTTTTATACATCGGAGCCATCCAAAGCTCCTTATCATTTCGTTACCAATGGAGGTTCCCTATCACTAGCAAGCAAAACCCTAGGAGAATTTCCCCTCTTAACTTCCAGGGTTTATAGTCAATGGAGGATTTCGACGATGATTTCGGGGAGCTATATGCTGGTGTTGAACCGCAAGCCAACTCAGCCATCAATGGCGTTCCGAACTTTGCTCACCTTTACACAGAGCCAGAAGAAGATATAAATGATGATGATGATGATCACAAGGCGAAGAACGCTAGGCCTGGTTCTGAGGAGCAATTTGTCTCTGATTCTAAGAAACCCGATTCTGTCTGCGAGGAGTTGGGTGAGAAAGTTTCTGGTTTGGAGGCGAATGAAGACTACAGTGGAAGTGACAGTGAGGATGACTTGAAAATAGTTTTGAATTATGAGGACTGTGAGGGTCAAATGTTTCCAGTTGCAGGCCGAGGGAGCATGAAGAATGATGAGGATGAGGGTGATGATGGTTTTGTGGCTACAAAAGAGTACAAGGTATTCTAATTGTGCCAGACAAATTTAATTTTAAAATTTTCTGAACTAATTTGAAACCAGTAATTTTCATTCATTGGTTAGTTATAGAAACTTAAGTATTCAGGAGAAAGATGACAGTGCCCTGTAAAATAAATATATAATTGGAATGTTTCCGGTTACAGAACTGAATATGGATAGATGATGAATACTATGTTTGATTTTCTAAGTATTTCCACTCCAACACTGATATTTTTCGATGCGAAATGTTATGTTTCTTTAGCTGTTGTCTTGTTGCCTACTACTTTTCTAACTGAGAGATGCTTGCTGATTTGTGCAGTATGTAAGGACTCAAGGATATACTTGTCCAAGCAATGGAAAAGCCAATGAGGCTGTGGGCTTGGTGTCTTCCATGTTGGTTAGAGGAGACCATGATAATAATAATATGCGCAATCAACGTAAGGGGTCAAGCTCTCACATTGCTTGTGTTCGTGATACACCCCATCCCGTGCTGACTCCAAATAGATATGGTTTCAGGCTTCCTTGGTATAGGTTAGTAAATTACAAACAAAATTAAATCTGCACAAACCCAATTTCTGTAATGGTTAACCCGTCGATATGTCAAGTTTCATGAAATCGAATACCAAAAAAGACAACAACAAAATTGAGAAGAACTCTGGCTCTGTAGAGAATACTAGAATTTATCTTTTTCTCAATAAATTTTTTTAGAGTAGTACTGTCCAAAGTTTGACACAAAGCATCCTTATTTTCTTTCTTCCAGGACCATACTTGATGTAAATGTTGAATCATTTGAGGAGAAGCCATGGAGGTATCCTGGAGTTGATTTAACAGATTACTTCAACTTTGGTTTGAATGAGGACAGTTGGAAACAGTACTGCAACTCCCTGGTAAATGAAATGGTGCCTTACTTATCATCGAAAACAAATTTATCATATAAAAAAATTTCTCTAGGCTAGTCTTCTAGATCCCATTTGGATGTTATGGCAGGTTTAAATGGTCTGGCCTTATGACCAAACGGGTTCTCAATGGTTTTCTTTGACACAGCAATTTGTAAATACAATCCTAATAATAATGCATTGCAGGAACAACTTCGGCTGACATCCATGCAGTTCGGGATCCCTGTCCCAGGCTCCTCAAAACTCTTTCAGGTTATTTATTTAAATCTTTTGGGATTCTTAATATATCACCACAACCGTTCAAATTTTTGGTGTTTACATGTCCACCCGTATCTTGCTTACTAGGCTAAAGAAGCTGGATCTGAGTATGATAAATTTGCTCAGGAAACTATTTCTAAAGATATGAATCATGCTGGCCCAAGGAAACATGGTCCTCCATCAAGATTTTTTGATTCCAGAGTGAGACAGTTGGAACTAGTATGTCAGAATTTAATACTATTCTGTGATTATTGTATTCAGAAACTAGTTTGAGATAATTATAACTTGTTGGCTTTTGATGTTTCAGCCGAAAGGCAGAGCAATTCAGATTGAAGATAGTATTATTGAACGCCAACCATCTTTTGATAGTAGGCATCCACGTAGTTTAGATTCTGATGTTGTGATACAGGTGTGTTGTCACTTTGAATTGTCTTGTGGAATTTTTGCTTCTACCTTATATTATGCTATTAATAATCAGTGTCACATGATTGGGTAGATTACTGTGCAGGGCCCCACTGAGGAAACCTCTGATTCTGGTGAGGCACAGGGCTGTACAAATGGGACTGTACATGAGGCATCTGCAATTGGGAAATTTGTTATTCCCTCTTCTAATTTTGCCAAAGAAGACAATTTATCTGTACGAAGTCTCAAAGGAAACTCGAGAAGATTAGACAGGTCTGTATTCTTGTTTGATGTAGGGCCCTAAATATTCCAGTTATTATAAAATTTCTTATGGCACATGTAATGCATATATCTTTCCTTGATATCATCAGGTGTTCCCAGCAGATCAGTCCCATGGCAATAGATTCTGATAATCACAGAAATAACCAGGCCTTTGATCAGGACGGGTATGACCATAAGCAAGTGAATGCTATCTCATTGGAAACCATTGAAATTGAAAATCAAACAACAGAGAGTGTTGGCAGGAATGCTGTCTGTGCTGATCAAAGCATGATGGAAGCACAATTATCACTTGGTGATGATGTTCAACTTAGCCCCACTTCATCCTGTTTTGTAAGTGATTCTGAAGCATCCAATAATAGTGATCATTTTGATCCAGAAGATATCCATACTCCTGTAAGGTCAACAGTGAATCCACACATTGAACTATGCAAGTCTGTCAGATCATCTTGTAAGAACTCGAAAGGCGTAGTCATCAAGAGAAAAGTAGTTGATGTCAAAGATTATCCTGCACGTGGAAGTCCTGCTCCAAAGAAGCGCAAGCATCAGGATAGGAGGCTTGACAGTGTTGTTGAACCAAATGTTCACAGAAAAGATGATCATGATGCATCCCCCACCTTGGAAACAGATGACCTGTATGACAAGGATCACTATGTGAATTCTCGCAGACAGAAAAAAAGGCTGCAAGATTTCAGCTGTAGTCACAGAGAAGATATTTCAGATTATAAAGAATCAAGCCATTATGGTATTAGATATACTGATAACCATGTTCAGACAGCTAATACAAATTATTGGAATAGAAAAGGTAGTCAGAAGTTCCAAGACATGCTAGATCCATATGTCAGCAAAACCTGGAATGAAAGGGAGTATTCTTGTGAAGAGCGGGATGCAGATTGGCATCATTTTGGAAGAACACAATTCACTAAGGAGAGGAGTCCTCTCACCAACAGGGAGTCCAGGGGGTTGCATTCTAGGTACTCCTCCCACACTGCTGAAGAAAGGGATGCTCCATGTAGAAGGAATAGCAGCAAACTGCAGAAAATACCAAACCCTAGTGGTGGTTTTAATTATAAATGCGAAGATGACTTTGTGGGAGAAAAATTTGGGAGATGCGTCTCATTCACTGATCAAAAAAGGAAATTTCCACAGGTTAGGAGAGAATTAAAAAACTCTAGGGGAAGGGGTGGACATGTTGACGGTCCCGTTTTGTATTGGGATGATTCATGCTCTGGGAAAACTAAAGATCAATATTGCAGACACGGAGAAAATCGTTATTTGTCCCATCAGTCTTACACAGCTGATGAAGAAAGGTGGAATGACTCCCTATCACCAAGAAATGATGTTTCCTACTCAAGAGCAACTGATGAAAGATATTGGAGGCATGCGAGAAAAATATACTCTGCTGAAGCCAAAGAGAGTAACTGGTTTGATAGTCATAATACTGATGAAATTGATGATATCATTTATCCTAATGATCATTTAAGGTGGAGAAGATCTAACTGGCGATCTGAAGTGCTGCACTGGACAGAGGATCAGTTAACTGTCAGGGATCATGGTGACAAATTGTATTCTAAGAAGGGATCTGTTTCTTATCAGAAATATGTAAGGAATGAAACATTTCATGTTAAATCTTGTTCTTCTCATGATGCTATGCATATTGATGATATGCTACCAGAGCAACATAGATTGAAAATGATGAGAAAACGAAGTAGTGCTAAGTGTATGAATAGAAGTTCTATGATGGGTAAGCATGAGCAGACGATCATGAGGTGCAGAGATTCGACTGACTTGATTGTTGGGGAAGGCAAGGTAAAGTTAAGGGAACAAAGGATGAAACCTATTATCACTGTACTTGTATATATGAGTGCTCGACATGAGTTCAACAAGCCTTATTTATTCTTTTCAATTCTATCCTGTTGCATGTTTTCCGTTTCTCCTTTTCCTTTTTATATAATATTTTCACTTTCCCCTCGCCAGGTAATGTGTTTTGTGAAGCTCTTTAACAATTTCTACTTCGTTTATATGTTCTTGAGTGTTAAGAGTTATATTTAGATCAACATAAGGCCTTATTAGGTCCAGGGTGTGAAGCATGTAATGAGGGGGAAAATGTTCCCTGTCGATCATCGATCCATTAATTTAAGTTCTTCTAGCATCGCCCCTAGTAGCGGAGTTGGTTCATTCACCTTCTGCTGCATGTGTTGAATCATCTACTTTACCCATTTAGTGATTGATATATTATATATGAGTGACATTTCCTTGTGACTATACACTGCAGTCCTCTGGAAGATGCTCCAAAGGCAGAACTTTGATGCGCAATGATAGGCGTGAAAATATGGACCTAGAGATTGGTGGGGCACGGACAACTTTAGTGGGTTCTAGTGAATCTGAGAAAAGGGCAGTCCAATTTAGCATCCCAAAAGTTCGACGCAACCAAAACAATGAGAACAGGCTTGAAGTGTTTCCAGTTACAGGTCAAAATGATGATTTGGATATGGAGGATGGCCAGATTGGAACAGAAGAACTGACCACAGCACATCCCGTACAGAGAAAACATGCTTCTGAATATGCAGCACCAGCTCACAATGTAAAAAGGAGACCGTTTAATAATGGGAGTGCTTCCCATGGGAATAAGGTTGTAGAAGGATATGACAACCAAAGGATTCTTGAGACAATGGCAAAAATGGAGAAACGTGGGGAGCGCTTTAAGGAGTCAATCACCTTGAAAAAAGAGCCGGACAAATTGTCCAAGCCTGAGGTTGATCTTCTAGCTGAAACCGCTGAAACAAAGCAACATAGGCCAGCCCGAAAGAGGCGGTGGGGCGGTTTATAGGTTGTTTAAGAGCAATGACATGTCTTTTTTTTGTTTTTCTATATATAGATTTTTATTATAGTAGTCTCAGATTTGATCTCATGGCTTGAAGTCTTCCTCAGAGTGACTTAAGCTATTTGAGGCAGATCAATAAAAGCTTAAACACAGCAGTTTGAGATATAGAATCAGGTTAGAGTTTTTGTTATTTTTCCCTTCTTTCAGAGAAATTGGAGGAAAGATTTGATATTCAAGTGACCTATTACCTATTCCTACCTGCAAAAGACTTCATTGCGATAACAATCTTCAATGCAGATTCAAGTTTGAGAAATAAGGGTGCTTGTGTTGCAGCAAATGGACAAGAATCATGCTCAAGAAGATTGGTTGAATTTGTACCATTTTTGCCAGAATTCGGACTCATTTAATTCACTCATATCCTGGTGTTGCCTGTATGCATATTTTTTTATCCGGTTTTTTAAAAGAAAATTATAATATTGATATGGTATACGAGTCAACTGATTTGACTGCATATTTTATTCTGTCCAAAAATCTCCGAAATTGTTGTGAGCTTCTGTCCTGATATACTGAGGCTTCGGATTGAATAGATTATTTTTGGTCTGATAAACTATCTGATCTTGATGAACTACCAATAAGGAGCTTCCACATGGCATAACAACCCGCCCTCTCTAGAACCACAAAAGAAAAAGAAGCAAAAAAAACAAGAGTGAAAACGTGGCAAAGTGTACGCCAATTATCCTCTCAATTGAAGGAAAAATGTCCTTCGGTGAATGACCGTTAGTTTTGAGTACGCTCTATTCAATTGACTAAAATATCCTCTCCAAATGAGAGCATTTATGAAAAATGTTTTACTTGTTATAAAATAAACTGGGATATGTGCGAATTTTAAGCTGTACGTAAAGTAGATGAGACACAGCATTTAACGAGGTTCGGCTATGCCTACGTCCTCGGAGAGCAGCAGCAATAACTTTTTCACTATATAAAATAATAGGGCTACAACTTTAGAGTTTACAATATGTGTGGCTCACTTAATTTTCTCTCTTGGAGAATTTCTCTCTGCTCTCTTTCCTCTCTACTCACTCACCCTCTTTCTTCCTTCTCTTCCTTTTCTCTGCCTGACTCTCATTCTTCTCTCAATTGGAGGTGTCTATGCAAAGGCACAATAATGTCTTATTTATAGGCTAAGGAAATGATGCCCGTGAATGTGCAATAAACTCATGCACCAAAGTCTACAAACAAATAGTAAGTGGGCTCCACTACTTTATACTTTACAACACTCCCCCTTGGAGACCACAAATAATATGTCAGTTGCTTCATCAGACTTTGCTTGGAGAAAACCTAGTGAGGTAGAAAACTGATGGAAGGAAGAAAGAAGAGTACAACAATCTGTATAGCATACTTCTGGATGCTCCCCCTGATTAATATCTCCCCCTGATGTCTTCATGACTATCTTTTGGAGTGAGAATCTTTCGGAGTGAGTGGAGGATGTAGCCATTAACAATTCTCGTAGTTGAGTAAGTAAATATATTTCCAGTGAGCTATCTCTATGTAAATCATAGAAATTTTTAGATTCTGCATATCTAACAACACTTGGGCTATTTGTAAGTTTACTTGAAAAGAATATGCCCGTATATGGTTTTATGCAGAGATAGCATCAAATATGTCTTACATCATCCCAAAATGATGGTGATGGAGTTGAGCCCTATCTGGAAAATATGATGTCCGGTCCAATATACTTCCGAAAAATCCTTAAAGTGTCCAACGGATAATCCTCATAAAAATGCTTCAATACTTTCTTAGTATAAGCAAGAATCTCATTGGCATAATGCTCGATCTTTAAGTCAAGACAAATATTTCTTGAACTCTTCAGAAGCTTTAATGTGTTGCAAACACATTATAATCAATATACTCACTGAGGCAATTTATGCACATTAACATTGAGTACAGATTTTGTGCTTCAGGCACATGTCATTCAGGGACTTGCTTCATGCAATTTCAATCCTTTCAAGGATTTTGTTTAAAGGGATTAAACTTTATGACACATTATATAGCTTTAACCCAGCTATTTATACATCTTTAGGGAATCGCTTCTGGCAATATGCTCCGTGCATTTAATAACCCTTAAAGATAACATGTTGGTCTCCGTAAATGTGCAATAAAGGGGCACAATTGAATCTATAAATATGGAGAAAACCCAACATTCCTTGTTTATGCCAAAAACATTGTGTCATACAAAGTAGGTATATTCCCTTTTATTCCGAACACCCAAGTATAACTTTCAATATTAACAAATTTTGGGGTTCGTATTGTGGGTTTGTTCTTTCACGTTCATTCTTATCTATAATGGAATTACCTCATTCCATTTTGGCCAATGATATTGTCGACATTTAATAATTGAACGTGGTTCCAATCAACACAGCCAATTGATGATTTGAGTAGCTACTCCAAAATCAAAATTTGTCATTCATCAATTCATGATCCCACCATTCTCATGTGCATGCACATGCATCAATTATAAGCATTTCTTTGCCTTTGGGTACCCAAGCCACTTCAGGGGGCTTTTATTATGTGAGAATGTGGATTATAACCTCCAATGGAGCGTTATTTTATAGTAGGGCATGGATAATCTCCATTTAGGGAGTTGGAACATTTAGAACCCATATATCTGTCATGCTGCAGGCATGCCACAGATTAATACATACATGTCAATTAATTTCTGGGACTTTAACCCATATTATGGGACTTTAACCCATATAATTTGCTACGCATTAGGCGTGCACAATATCAATATTGACATGTTAAAGGATTGTCCTTTTGGGACTTCAATCCATATCATTTGCTACGCAACAGACGTGCATCATATTGATCACTGCTATACCCATATTTTGTTCTTATGGGACTTTAATCTGTGCAGTGTATTATCAATGTATCCAACTTGCAATCTGTAAAATTTGCATTAATAATTCATGGATACATACAAGCCATTCTTTTTGAATGGACTTATCTCCCCATTTGGTTACCTTTCAAGATAAAATATCAAATAAGTATATAAGCATAAAATAACACAAGTATTGCTTACATCCTTAGGTGGGAGAAACTTTTCTCAAGTATCATTCAAGCTTGTATCGGCCCAGTAAATGTAGTGCTTGATGATCTAGTTATATCCTGCAAGAGCAAAATCACAATTCTTTTCTCTGTCAAAAACAAATAACTCTCAGAGTTAGGATCACTTCATGGATTCTTTCTTCAGATGTTCATTCTAAAGAAATAAAATCTCTTATGAACAGAGAGTTACAAAAAGAGAAAAAATGCAAAAAATTGTGATATTGATTGCAAGATAAGGTAAGCAATCAAGGAAGGAAGCTGGTGGGAGCAGACAACAAGCTCAGTAATCAAGGAAGGAAGCTGGTGGGAGCAGACAACAAGCTCTCATTTCTCCTAGTCTAGAAGGACCTCAGGAGATTAGAGCATAAGGTCGCCTTCACAGTTCCCTGATGTAGCGGAAACGTGATCAGGGATAGTCTCGCTTCCTGAATGGATGATCAGAGATAGTCTTGCTTCTCGGGCATATTGAGTGCTCAGTGATAAGAAAAACAAGTAGATATCGCATCACTAGGTATGGAGAAAACTGGATATCTTCTGCAAAGAAAATTTCGTTAGTAACACATTTATACACAAATACAATGAATAGGTAGAACCGGTGAATTTCAAATTAACCATAGGAAAATTGCGAGATTCTCGGGGTACTTTTGAAAAAGTAGTTCCGTGAAATCCGTAAAGCAAGATCGGCTTTGACGAAAATAATACTTGAAAACGCCGAAAGTGCCGACAGGCATTATTAGAGGCCGCGTGAAGTTTTGGAATCTGGGAAAGAAAAAGATAATATGGGGATCCGAGAAGATATTAGGATCCTGGAAATGTTGCCACATTTTCGTCTATAGATATTGCCTTTGCAAAACTTGATTGGAGCAACTGCGTTTCAACTCAACTTCCTTCATTTTCTGAAACTTTAGTTTTTTTTTGTAAGACTTTCTTCGAAACCTTCTTAAAATGGCTTCCTCTTCTTCCTGCCCAAATTATTTCAATTTAAATGATGCTCCCACAACAACCAATGACGCCAAAGTTTGGCGTCCATCCTTTGTATCCCAAAATCGTCATCTCACAGTTAATGATTCTATGATGATGAATGATGCTACTGCTGTCATAGTAGCTAGGAATTTCATTACTCCAATGGATGAAATATTGTTAACAGGGAGGTCTGAGGAAGAGGCTATTGATGACTCAATGGCTTTTAGCATTCAGAGTGCTGCTTCTGTTTCTAACATGGCTGATCGTTTGCGTGCTAGAGCAAACGAGGTTCAGAAGCTAACAACTGAAAATTAGTCTCTTCAAAGAATGCTTCATGAGTCTCAACAGGAGGTTGAGAAACTTAAAGGAGAGAATAATGCCTTGTTGAAACTGGTGAGTTCGTATTCTGTTGATACACTGAGAAGGCTAGACATGCTGCAGGTCTCCAATGAAAGAATTTTGGGAGACCACGAGAGGCTCATGGCTAAGCTTAAGAGGCGCCGTCCTCTTCCTTCAGAGGCTTCTAGAACATAATGTAATTTTATAGATTTTACAGGGCCTGCACCTTCATTGCAGTGGAAAAAATCTATCTGTTGTATGCCCCTTTCCTGTTATAATAATAATTGCGCACATTCTTAAACTTGCACATGTGGTTTTTACGTCTTTTCAAAATGACGGTTTGGAACCTTGTGCCTTATAGGTTCAAATAACCACATCAAATCTCTCAAATTACATATTTCCATGCATGTGAGCCCAGAACTTTTGGTCTGGGTTAAACACAAACTCATAATTTATTCGCCCTTTTCAAATGGACATGAAATATGGATTGAGTAAAAGCCACGATAATATCGCAATATAGTAGTGAAGAGCATTAACTACTATATACCCACAACTTCAAGTTCAGGATCTCTCATATATTTGGATCCATGGGCTTCCGGCCCAGATATAACAAAATATGTGGGGAGCCTCAATTCATCATTTAAGGTTTATAATGATATTATCCATTTCACGGTGTATTCTTAACAACCGGAATTCACAAAATATATTTCTTCCTTGAGGTGTCGATTATAACAAAATCGAACTTTATTAAATTCATCATATTCTTATGCCAAAGAAATATGTGGTGTACCACAATTTGCAATAATACCTCAAGGGTTGTCCATTTAACTGTTGGAACTTTAGGTTCTCAACAATGTTAGATTTTGAACTTCAGGCCAAAATCACATATTCTCATGGTATGGATATTCAATCCCCTTAGATTTTGAACTTCGGGCCAAAATCACATATTCTCATGGTATGGACATTTTTACAATTTTTTGTACATATTTCGGGACTTCAAGTCCTTACATAATTGTCCATATTTTGAGGAACTTCTGGCATCTCATTTAATTGCTCATCCATGAGTTTAAGGAACTGCAGGTTTCCTTTTGTATATAGTGACGGTTTACCCAAAATGGTTAATATTTATGCATACGTCACTATTCATGTGAATAGTACTATTCATCAAGTCATGAATACATATCTATTCATGTGTACAGTACATCTGCCAGTACAGTTATCATTCATGTGTACGGCACTTTTAACCAATACGGTACTGTTACATCATCAAGGAACTCTAGGTCCTTATTTACATGTCAAGGATCAAGGATCTTCAAGTCCGATCTCTTATTTACAAATATAGTACCGGAGAGACTGCCAGCTCTCATATCAATATCATCATCAAGGATCTTCAAGTCCTGATGTAATTGTATGATGAGGATCAAGGAACTTCTGGTCCTGATCTGCATACTATAAAAACTCATCATACAGCACAATTAATCCATAAAATAAATTGCTGGTAAATAAATTACTGGTATGGACGATAAAACCGCACCATACTTTAAATAAATGTAAATGTGCGGTAAAATAAATTCATAAATTAAATTGCTTGATGTATGGACGTTAATCCCGCACCATACCTTAAATAAAATTAAATGTGCTGTAAAGTAAATTCATAAAGTATGAGGGTTAATTCCACATCATACTTTAAGTAAAAGTAAATTTGCGATAAAGTAAATGTGCTTGTATGGGCACTAATTCTGCTCCATACATTTAAATAAAAGTAAAGGCGTGGACGATAAACCCACACCACCCTTTTAAATAAATACTGTTGTATGAATAATAAACCTACATTATACAGTAAATAAATTGTATGGGTAATGAACTTGCACCATACAGTAAATAAAATAGTTGTGGGGATAAAAACCACCACTGAAAATATAGAAGGTGAAACCGTCCATTAAAGCTAATAATAGAATTATTGTATATATAAATTAAAGGCAATTGTTGGTGGGTTATTATCAACACCACGATCAGATAATATTATATTATATTGTTATCGTTTGTGGAAGATAGCACGCTTGTCTCCCCAAATCAAATGTTTTTCTCCTATAATCTGCACACACATGCACCAATATTGATATTAAATAGTATAAAATAATAATAATTGAAAAGATAGGGAGCTTATTTGCTAGCTTCCTTATTTGTCATACGGGGGCTTTTCAAATGGGGAAATGATGGCACATGCCACTTTGTCAAAAGGCTAGAGATAAAAAGATGAAGTAGGTGCCAACACTTGAGTGACCTACCCCTAAAGCAATTTGGAATCTAACTTGGTGGGCATGTGCAGCTATCTTTGTGAAAAAAAAAAAAAAACTTTGGGCATCTACATCCACAAACATTATCTTCTTTCCCTGCCACCCCCTTATAAAATTCAAACCATCAAACCTGGGCAAGTCATAAGAGGCGGCCTCCAGAGCATACTTGAGGAACTACTTATCTGATGGGCCATAATAGATGCAGTCAAACTCAGGATCTATGAAGGGATAGATATGTTGAGCATGATGAATAGTAATAATAATAAATAAACAATATAAAGAAAACAGAGTGCTTATCTCCTGGGATCATCAAAACATATCCCACGTTGAGAGCTTTTCGTGCTGATAACGTGTTATAAAATGGACTGGGATATGTGCGAATTTTGAGCTGCACGTAAAGTAGATGAGACACAGCATTTAACGAGGTTCGGCTATGCCTACGTCCTCGGAGAGCAGCAGCAATAACTTTTTCACTATATAAAATAATAGGGCTACAACTTTAGAGTTTACAATATGTGTGGCTCACTGAATTTTCTCTCTTGGAGAATTTCTCTCTGCTCTCTTTCCTCTCCACTCACTCACCCTCTTTCTTCCTTCTCTTCCTCTTCTCTGCCTGACTCCCATTCTTCTCTCAATTGGAGGTGTACATGCAAAGGCACAATAATGTCTTATTTATAGGCTAAGGAAATGATGCCCGTGAATGTGCAATAAACTCATGCACCAAAGTCTACAAACAAATAGTAAGTGGGCTCCACTACTTTATACTTTACAACCTAAATAAATAAATAAAACTACATCTTACTCTCAAATAATTGGTATAAAAAAACTTCTAGTTAAAACTTTCATATAAAACTTAGTAAATATCGTGCCTACTTAATAATTTAAAAAAAAAGATAAAAATAAAAAATGACGTTAACTTGCAGACTAGATGTATCAGGTTCGAACCCTATGACCTCTTAATTGTGTATGTGTGAGAAACCCCTCTCCCCTCTAGTTTAGACTATCACTTGTACTTAAATAAATAAATAAATAAGACAAAAGCACATATTATTAATCAAAGGAAAAAAAAATTCTCATATCATACATTAATATCTATGGACTACTTATTATGGAGCTTTTTTTTTTTTTCCCTAAATCCCAGTTTATTTATGAGAGATTAGGGGCCCAAATTATAAAAATACCCCATATGAAATGGACTTTAGAAACACACCCAAAACTCATTTACAACATAACAAAAAAGCTTTTAACTTCTTATAAATTACAAAACTGCCATCAATTTCTTCAAATAAGCCCAATTCCAAAATCTCATAAAAATACCCAAAACAGTCAATAAGGCATCAAAGTAATTTAATAATCATTATTAAATTCAATAAGGCTAACTGTCATTTTTTGAGTTTTTTTTAGAGATATTTAGTGATATACCCATTTCTAGCACTAATATTATAAATAAACCCTACACAATTGAATTCCTATAAACAAACCCAAAAAAAACTCAAAAAATGATAGCTAGCTTTATTGAATTTAATATTGATTATTAAATTACTTTGATGCCCTATTGAGTGCTTTGGGTATTTTTATGAGATTTTGGGTTTGGGCTTGTTTTAAGAAATTGATGGCAGTTTTGTAATTTATAAGAAGTTAAAAGCTTTTTTGTTATGTTGTAAATGGGCTTTGGGTGTGTTTCTAAAGTCCATTTTATAATGGGTATTTTTATAATTTGGGCCCCCATATTGGGTATAATAGTGAATCTCCCTTTTTTTTAAGTTTATTTATAGAAATTCAATTGTGTAGAGTTTTATTTGTAATATTAATGCTAAGAATGGATATATTACTAAATATCTCTTTATTTATTTGTACGTGTTTATTGCTATGCTCACAAAACAAATAGAAGAGAAATGTGTAGGGTCCAAAAGTGCACACGTCCTAAAGTTTTTTTGTAAATCATTGAAAAGCAAAAATGGGAGAGCTGTAAGGCTATAATGGTAATTGGACAAGCAGTGGTTCTTCCTCTACCCGCCTCACATTCGTTTCAACATGGATCATACAATACAGTTTAATCCGTTAAACACAGAGAGAAATGCACCTTCTCTCTTCTCCCCCTCCTCCCTCAAACCCCAACTTCACTGTCTTCTCCTGCACCTCCCAAAACCCTAACAACCACTCCAAGTTTGCCTTCAAAATCCCCACTTTGCCCCTCCACTCTTCCCCTTATTCCCTCTCAGCCCCTCCACGCTGCTCCATCCGGGACTCCTCCGTACCAGTCCTCGACCAGACCACACTCCCCTCTTCCGACTCCTCCAACGACGCCGTTTCGAAAGAACAGAGCCAAAGCAATGCCGTGCTGCCCGAGGCAGAGTCGTCAAAAAGAGTGCTCGTGGTTCGCCGGCCGGCCATGGAAGTCTCCGGCGACGGCGACGGCGACGGTGGTGAGGAGGCACCGACGGCCCTCGATGCAGGGCTTGCCGAGTTGGCGAAGAAGATGCCGATATTCGAGCCGGAACAGAAGGCTGAATCGGGTGTGAAAGAGAAGCCATTGTCGGTGAACTTGGACTTGGCGTTGTATAGAGCTAAGATCTTGACCAGAAACTATCGATACGCTGAAGCAGAGAAATTACTTGAAAAGGTATATAATCTTCCAATATCAATTATCAATTGTGTTTGCGGTTATGCATGTCTGAATTTTTTGAAGTGTTTAAAAATTAAAATTAGTAGTATTCTGTTTCACTGAGAGTGGTTTTGTTTGCAACAACAGTGTATATATTATTGGCCTGAAGATGGAAGAGCGTACGTGGCGCTGGGGAAGGCCTTAAGCAAACAATCGAAGACGGCCGAAGCTCGAGCTGTGTATGAGAAAGGCTGCCAAGCTACTCAAGGAGAAAATCCATACATTTGGCAGGTTTGGTTTTCTCTGTTTTTCAAATTGAACTTTGTGCAACTGGTTAACTGTTATGAAAAATTGAAATTTTAAAGTGTGGGGCAGGCCTTGTTAATATGAGTACTAATTATTTTAAGATTTGGTATTGGAAAATGGAAATATCTTCTTCCATTGATGCCCAAAATGGTGAATCATTAGTTCTGGTTGATGCTTTTTAACCATGAACAAATCAGGCTTTCTGTTGTTTGTTATAGAAGTCCGAAAGAAAGTACCTTGTTGGGAAGTCATATGTGGGAATAGTTCTTGTTAGGACTGATTGATTGATTGATTTCATTGAGGTGGTCGTTTACAGTGCTGGGCTGTTTTGGAAAATAAGATGGGAAATACAAGGAGAGCAAGGGAATTATTTGATGCGGCCACGGTTGCTGATAAGAGGCACATTGCTGCCTGGCATGGGTGGGGAGTTCTAGAGCTAAAGCAGGGAAATATAAAAAAGGCAAGGCATCTGCTTGCTAAAGGTCTAAAATTTTGTGGAGGGAATGAGTACGTGTACCAGACACTTGCATTGCTGGAAGCTAAAGCGAATCGCTATGAGCAGGCTCGATATTTGTTCAGGCAGGCCACCAAGAGCAATCCCAAAAGCTGTGCCAGTTGGCTTGTAAGTCATCATTCTCCTGCACGTAGGCCTCTCTGTTACAAGTTAACTTTCCATGTCTTTCTGGCTGTTGAAATGTCTTTTTCCTGGTAGTAATTTGTCCAATTCTTATGATTCAGGCATGGGCTCAATTGGAGATGCAACAGGAGAACAATCGTGCTGCCAGGCAACTCTTTGAGGTGATTGTTTATTTTACTGTGATCATGCATGACTATCAGTTTCCATTTCCTTGTAGATTAGGACTTTGCTGCAGCTCTTTTCTTAGAATGTTTCAGTTACTAAATTGGATATGTTTAGTTTATTTTGTTTTATTTTCTGTATTTACAGCGTTGATTGTGATGTTTTCCACCTCTATTTGTAGAAAGCGATACAGGCAAGCCCCAAGAATAGGTTTGCATGGCATGTTTGGGGAATGTTTGAAGCTAATATTGGTGACGTTGACAAAGCAAGAAAGCTTTTAAAGATAGGTCATGCGCTCAATCCGAGGGATCCAGTTCTGCTTCAGTCCCTTGCTTTATTAGAATATAAAAACTCAACTGCAAATCTTGCTCGACAGTTGTTCAGGAGAGCATCTGAGTTGGATCCCAGGCATCAACCAGTA
>NC_047650.1:9660300-9681798 GCF_902201215.1 Prunus dulcis | reverse complement strand
CAATTGGAGGTGTCTATGCAAAGGCACAATAATGTCTTATTTATAGGCTAAGGAAATGATGCCCGTGAATGTGCAATAAACTCATGCACCAAAGTCTACAAACAAATAGTAAGTGGGCTCCACTACTTTCAATACTTTTCAACTTGAATATTTTATCATTATCTACCTTTTGCTTTACATATATATATATTTAAAATGTCGTTCTATAAAGAAGAATTTTGGTGTTTGATAAAATTTAAATAAATAAATAAAACTACATCTTACTCTCAAATAATTGGTATAAAAAAACTTCTAGTTAAAACTTTCATATAAAACTTAGTAAATATCGTGCCTACTTAATAATTTAAAAAAAAAGATAAAAATAAAAAATGACGTTAACTTGCAGACTAGATGTATCAGGTTCGAACCCTATGACCTCTTAATTGTGTATGTGTGAGAAACCCCTCTCCCCTCTAGTTTAGACTATCACTTGTACTTAAATAAATAAATAAATAAGACAAAAGCACATATTATTAATCAAAGGAAAAAAAAATTCTCATATCATACATTAATATCTATGGACTACTTATTATGGAGCTTTTTTTTTTTTTCCCTAAATCCCAGTTTATTTATGAGAGATTAGGGGCCCAAATTATAAAAATACCCCATATGAAATGGACTTTAGAAACACACCCAAAACTCATTTACAACATAACAAAAAAGCTTTTAACTTCTTATAAATTACAAAACTGCCATCAATTTCTTCAAATAAGCCCAATTCCAAAATCTCATAAAAATACCCAAAACAGTCAATAAGGCATCAAAGTAATTTAATAATCATTATTAAATTCAATAAGGCTAACTGTCATTTTTTGAGTTTTTTTTAGAGATATTTAGTGATATACCCATTTCTAGCACTAATATTATAAATAAACCCTACACAATTGAATTCCTATAAACAAACCCAAAAAAACTCAAAAAATGATAGCTAGCCTTATTGAATTTAATATTGATTATTAAATTACTTTGATGCCCTATTGAGTGCTTTGGGTATTTTTATGAGATTTTTGGGTTGGGCTTGTTTTAAGAAATTGATGGCAGTTTTGTAATTTATAAGAAGTTAAAAGCTTTTTTGTTATGTTGTAAATGGGCTTTGGGTGTGTTTCTAAAGTCCATTTTATAATGGGTATTTTTATAATTTGGGCCCCCATATTGGGTATAATAGTGAATCTCCCTTTTTTTTAAGTTTATTTATAGAAATTCAATTGTGTAGAGTTTTATTTGTAATATTAATGCTAAGAATGGATATATTACTAAATATCTCTTTATTTATTTGTACGTGTTTATTGCTATGCTCACAAAACAAATAGAAGAGAAATGTGTAGGGTCCAAAAGTGCACACGTCCTAAAGTTTTTTTGTAAATCATTGAAAAGCAAAAATGGGAGAGCTGTAAGGCTATAATGGTAATTGGACAAGCAGTGGTTCTTCCTCTACCCGCCTCACATTCGTTTCAACATGGATCATACAATACAGTTTAATCCGTTAAACACAGAGAGAAATGCACCTTCTCTCTTCTCCCCCTCCTCCCTCAAACCCCAACTTCACTGTCTTCTCCTGCACCTCCCAAAACCCTAACAACCACTCCAAGTTTGCCTTCAAAATCCCCACTTTGCCCCTCCACTCTTCCCCTTATTCCCTCTCAGCCCCTCCACGCTGCTCCATCCGGGACTCCTCCGTACCAGTCCTCGACCAGACCACACTCCCCTCTTCCGACTCCTCCAACGACGCCGTTTCGAAAGAACAGAGCCAAAGCAATGCCGTGCTGCCCGAGGCAGAGTCGTCAAAAAGAGTGCTCGTGGTTCGCCGGCCGGCCATGGAAGTCTCCGGCGACGGCGACGGCGACGGTGGTGAGGAGGCACCGACGGCCCTCGATGCAGGGCTTGCCGAGTTGGCGAAGAAGATGCCGATATTCGAGCCGGAACAGAAGGCTGAATCGGGTGTGAAAGAGAAGCCATTGTCGGTGAACTTGGACTTGGCGTTGTATAGAGCTAAGATCTTGACCAGAAACTATCGATACGCTGAAGCAGAGAAATTACTTGAAAAGGTATATAATCTTCCAATATCAATTATCAATTGTGTTTGCGGTTATGCATGTCTGAATTTTTTGAAGTGTTTAAAAATTAAAATTAGTAGTATTCTGTTTCACTGAGAGTGGTTTTGTTTGCAACAACAGTGTATATATTATTGGCCTGAAGATGGAAGAGCGTACGTGGCGCTGGGGAAGGCCTTAAGCAAACAATCGAAGACGGCCGAAGCTCGAGCTGTGTATGAGAAAGGCTGCCAAGCTACTCAAGGAGAAAATCCATACATTTGGCAGGTTTGGTTTTCTCTGTTTTTCAAATTGAACTTTGTGCAACTGGTTAACTGTTATGAAAAATTGAAATTTTAAAGTGTGGGGCAGGCCTTGTTAATATGAGTACTAATTATTTTAAGATTTGGTATTGGAAAATGGAAATATCTTCTTCCATTGATGCCCAAAATGGTGAATCATTAGTTCTGGTTGATGCTTTTTAACCATGAACAAATCAGGCTTTCTGTTGTTTGTTATAGAAGTCCGAAAGAAAGTACCTTGTTGGGAAGTCATATGTGGGAATAGTTCTTGTTAGGACTGATTGATTGATTGATTTCATTGAGGTGGTCGTTTACAGTGCTGGGCTGTTTTGGAAAATAAGATGGGAAATACAAGGAGAGCAAGGGAATTATTTGATGCGGCCACGGTTGCTGATAAGAGGCACATTGCTGCCTGGCATGGGTGGGGAGTTCTAGAGCTAAAGCAGGGAAATATAAAAAAGGCAAGGCATCTGCTTGCTAAAGGTCTAAAATTTTGTGGAGGGAATGAGTACGTGTACCAGACACTTGCATTGCTGGAAGCTAAAGCGAATCGCTATGAGCAGGCTCGATATTTGTTCAGGCAGGCCACCAAGAGCAATCCCAAAAGCTGTGCCAGTTGGCTTGTAAGTCATCATTCTCCTGCACGTAGGCCTCTCTGTTACAAGTTAACTTTCCATGTCTTTCTGGCTGTTGAAATGTCTTTTTCCTGGTAGTAATTTGTCCAATTCTTATGATTCAGGCATGGGCTCAATTGGAGATGCAACAGGAGAACAATCGTGCTGCCAGGCAACTCTTTGAGGTGATTGTTTATTTTACTGTGATCATGCATGACTATCAGTTTCCATTTCCTTGTAGATTAGGACTTTGCTGCAGCTCTTTTCTTAGAATGTTTCAGTTACTAAATTGGATATGTTTAGTTTATTTTGTTTTATTTTCTGTATTTACAGCGTTGATTGTGATGTTTTCCACCTCTATTTGTAGAAAGCGATACAGGCAAGCCCCAAGAATAGGTTTGCATGGCATGTTTGGGGAATGTTTGAAGCTAATATTGGTGACGTTGACAAAGCAAGAAAGCTTTTAAAGATAGGTCATGCGCTCAATCCGAGGGATCCAGTTCTGCTTCAGTCCCTTGCTTTATTAGAATATAAAAACTCAACTGCAAATCTTGCTCGACAGTTGTTCAGGAGAGCATCTGAGTTGGATCCCAGGCATCAACCAGTATGGACGGTAAGATTCGCTTATCCGTACAGAGATCCGAGTTGGATCATAAATCATAAACCCGATGCCATTTATTTGTTTGAGATGACGACCTGATAAATTATGTGTGTGGATGATGCTTGTATACTGCTAATTGGTTGAAGTGAAGTATGAATGCTCTTCAACAGTACTAAAAGCAGAATTGGAATTAGTCAGACTTTGCGATGATAGAGAATGCGAAAACATTTATTAGGCGTTTTTTGTTGCCTACATAAAGTGCTGGACTGTACAGACCATTACCGTTCCTTGTTGCATAGCATTGATACCCTTCTTATCCAAGTTATTTCATACCACATCATCATTTCTTACACAAGAAAAGAAAAGTAATTTCCATCCTTTATGCATTGGCCACTTTCTGAAATAACCAGACAGATTTATCCTCGGGAATTACAGGACTTGTTTGTGTATACGTGCATCATTGTGAATTCAACAGAAAACTAATTCTCTAAATGTGAAATCTTCGGGTGTTTATAGGCTTGGGGATGGATGGAATGGAAAGAAGGAAACATAGAGACAGCAAGGAAATTATACCAAAAAGCATTGTCCATCAACTCAACCAGTGAAACTGCTGCTCGTTGCCTGCAGGTAATGACCGTTGTTAGGTGTCCGGTATCTTATACTTGAAAATGTTCAGTTATGTTATACTTGAAACAGAAACTTCCTTAAGGTCTTCTCTATCATGTTTCTTATAAAAAAAAAGATTAGCGACGGCACATAACAAGCCATATTTTTAAGGAAGAAACTTAGATCAACGCCATAGCAAACATTATCCACATGTATGATTATTAAGGCTTCATGCCAATGACCATCTGTTTCTGTGGTAGGCTTGGGGAGTTCTGGAACAGAGAAATGGTAACCTATCAGCTGCCAGGAGATTGTTTAGGTCCTCCCTTAATATAAATTCTCAGAGTTATGTCACATGGATGACATGGGCATCATTAGAGGAAAATCAAGGAAACTCTGTACGTGCAGAGGAAATTCGTGACCTCTATTTCCAGCAGGTTAGTAATTAGCATAGTCACTGCATTTTATATGTGAGAAAGCTATCTGTTCGGGATATTTGTCTTGGAAGGCTTCAAGCCCTCAGCTTTTAACACTCGTTTGTTTCTCGCAACAGCGCATTGAAATTGTGGATGATGCTTCATGGATTATGGGATTCTTAGACATTATAGACCCCGCGCTTGACCGTATAAAGAGTCTCTTGAAGTTGGACCAGAATTCACAACAAATACAACAGGATTCTCTGAGAACAATAACAGGAGCAAATGAAAATAATATCGATGAAGAGTCGGCTGGCCCTTCCTCTAAAAGAAATGACATGGAAAGTGAGAGTGGTTTTGATGTGGATGCTTTTGTTACAGAAAAATTATCTCTAGACCCATCCATGCTAGAAGTTCAGATGGAAACCTCACGGCCTTTTGTACTAAACAGAACAAGAGCGAAAGTATTATAGTGATTTGCCAAATGGAGAAGAACCTGTTACATAGTACAGAAAACATTAGAGCATTTTAATCGTATATATGACAGGGCCTCTTGTGGGTTTTGTGGTTTGTATCTTGAAATTTGAGGCTGAGGGCTCGCCTTGTATATTTCATACCTCGGAGTAAGGTAACTTGATATGCAAGTAAAACTTGTAATTTACTGGACAACACAGAAAAACCATTTGCATTGGGCTTCAGCCTTCAATGATTAAAGAAAATATTTTGGAATGTTAAACTCTTTTCCTATTTTTAGTTAATCTCGTTTGTGTTTCATTTGTTAGTAGCTCACAGACATGATTTGTTCATCTATGCAAAGGCAAAATAAATTCCTATGCTTACCATTTGTGCATCCACGGCTACCTCTTACTGGCCTCTCCAAAAGGAACGGGGAGATGTCAAAATTCAAATAAGCCAGTCTTTTATGTAATTTTTAATTATCTATAGGAATGAAAGGGCCCGTTTGACAGATGACGTGGAGCATGTGGGAACCTAATTAAATCAAAATCCTAGGTCAATTAATTAGGCCAATTAATTTGGGAATTATTTGACCTAATTAGGAGTTACCTAACCTAATTGGGAATTACCTAATCAAATTGGGGGTTACTTGATCCCCAATTTAATTAGGGATTTGGTTAATCAATAATTCCTAAATGCACCAACCCCACCAACCACACCAACTCCACCAACCTCTGAAACCCTAGCCTCCGAGACCTCTGTAAAAGCATAGCCACACACAATGGTTGAGGTACGTCAGAATTCCTACTCAAACTCTGCATAAGTTATTTCTTAAAAACCCTAGCAACCTCCTCTCTTTCTCTCTCTCTCACAAGGCTCCGGCCACCACACACGGCTCCGGCCACCCGATTTTCCTTGAATTACCCTACCTAACTTAGGCATCGGAGGGCCTTTGGCCAACACCCCCCGGGTGTGGTCTTTTACTCCGATCTGTTTTGCAGGGAGAAAGAGAGGCGGAGAAGACGAAGGAATCTTTTGGCGAATATTCTTTTGGGGGAAATTTACTCCCACAAATTGGTGCTTTCATTGAGAGCGCGAGATATATTCAAAGCGTGCTCCAAAATCCATCTTTCACACATTTTTTCAAACAACCATGGTTGATACGAGACGTACGAAGAGTAATGCCACCACGATGGGCCCATCTCATGGTTTCGTGGTGGAAACCTCAATGCAACCGCATGGAATCGTGGCTGCCAACGCCTTGCAGTCATCCTCTAGTGCTTTGCAGCCGCCTTCAGCTGCCGGAATTGCAGAACAGCCGCCACATGACCCTGGGACCTCCACAGCCTTGCAGTTGCCAGCGCCGATTACCGGAGCTGCTCTGCCTCGCTGTCCTACCGTCGGAGAACAGTAGCAGCCACACCACTCAACTACTGGATTTGCTGCGCAGCCCCATGGCTACTCCGACGTCGTCCCAGTCTTGGAGCAGATCCATTCTCTCCCTCCTCTGCGATCACACTTGGCATATGCACCTGTGTATGCCTCTAATGGAGCCCTAGCCCAGATGCCGTTGGGCCCGATGCACAACACTCTACTTGACCCGCGCAGTCAGGTGGACCTTAACTCACGGGTCGATCAACTCACACAGAGGGTCGATGATCAGAACAACCTGATCGGCCAGCTACTCAGGCAGATCAACTTGAATCAAGGCCCAAACCTTGGACCCAGTGACGAGGAGAGAAGGGCACACCAGCACGCCGGCAAGCAGTTCGAGAGGTCCCAGGCTGGTCAGACAAGAGCAAACCGGCAGAGAATAGATCGAGATCGAGCAGATGAGATGTAGACAGCCACGAGCCGTACTCTGAGCCGTTCGGGGCTCGGACCAAGGACCAATGTGCTCGAGAGGCTAGGCCCACATTCTAATGTCCACGCCCGTTTGGGCCCACAAGGAGCTCGAGTTCGTGAGCAGTCGCGCGACGAGCGCAACGACCGACGCCCACCAACCCGCTCGAGGGCCAACACGCGGCGGCAGGCTGTAGAAGAATCCTCACAAGCTCAATCTCCTAATCTGCCCCACGGGTAGGGCACCCAAGGGGATCGACCCTTGGGGACCGAGGAAGGAGTTAGCCAGTCACGCTCGAGACACCAAAGACGTCGACCTGAGCGACCCTCCTTGCGGGCAGAAGATGATGATCGACGCCCACCAACCTGCTCGAGGACCAACACGAGGCGACAAGATGTAGAGGAATCCTCACAAGCTCATTCTCCTAATCTGCCCCACTGGCAGAACACCCAAGGGGATCGACCCTTGGGAACCGAAGAAGAAGTTAGCCAATCACGCTCGAGACGCCGAAGACGTCGGCCCGAGACTCCAGTCCTGAGAGCAGAGGACTTCAAGAAGCTAGTGAATGACCGACTCCAAGCTCTCCAACTTAAAGGAAGCACGGAAGAAGCCCTGCACAAGGAAATTGATCGAGTTGACTGCTCGCCTTTTACCGACAAAGTGGAACGAGCTACTCCACCGAAGCGGTTCACAACGCCATCCATCACTCCATTCAAGGGAGACTCTGACCCTGAGAGCCATTTGAGGCACTTCAAGAGTGCCATGATCCTGTACAAGGCAGACGATGCCCTATTGTGCAAAGTGTTCGCGATGACCCTGCGAGGAGCAGCTCAAGATTGGTTCCACACTCTACCGTCCGCGTCGATAGGAAACTTCAAGGAGTTGGCCCTCATCTTCACAAAGGAGTATACCTCCTACAAGACGGTCAGAAAGCATGCAGACCATCTGTTCAACCTGCGAAACAGATGAGTCTCTACGAGACTACCTAAGACGGTTTAAGGCTGAAAAGGCTAACATCATAGGATGCAATGACCAAGTTGCATCCTCAGCTTTCAAGAAGGGCTTGCCAACCGAGTACGAGTTATACCGGGAGCTGGCCATAACACCAAGTCAAACCTTGGCAGAAGTGTTCGCGACGGCAGAACGCTACGCACTTTGGGACGATGATCGAATCGCCGCAAAGAAAGCTAGCAAGCACGTTGATCACCCGACGAAGCAGGCAAGCCAAAAGAGCAACCAGTTCGAGCAAAGAGCCCGAGATAAGCACAGATCGCGGCCCCGAGAGGGAAGCTCAGAAATAGGGACCTTCACTGAGTTCGCTATCCCAATTCATCAGATCCTGGCTCAAGTGAAGGACAAGCCGTGGGTGAGGAGACCGCCACCCATGAAGGGAGACCCCTCTAAGAGGGACACCAGTAAATACTGTGCATTCCACGGAGAGCACGGACATTACACCAACAACTGCAATGCTTGGAAAAGGCATCTTGAGGAGCTGGTCAGAGAAGGTCATTGCACAGAATTCGTCGCAAAGAAGGCCATCCAACAGATCGAGGATCGTGATGCGGCTGCCAAGGAACCTCCCAAAAAGGTCATTCGAATCAACACCATTCTAGCTGACTCCCGGGAGTCCGGGCTGACCACCAAGGAGCGTAAGAGGAAGATCGCGCAGGCGACTTATGTCTCCCAAGTCACAACAGGAGTACCAGTCATTGTGGATACACCCATCATTGGTTTCCAGAAGAAGGACTTGATCGGGCTTGACCTACCGCATAATGACGCTAGTCATCTGCATTCAGATTGAACAAGCTGAGATCGAGCGAATTCATGTGGATGAGGGCAGCGCAGCTAACATCCTGCAACTATCTGTCATCCAACAGATGGGATTGGAGCCCAAGATTAGCAAACTTGCCAGGTCGCTTACCGGCTTCAATGGGGCCACATCAATCACTGTTGGAACGATCGACCTTGACGTCCACGCACCCCCAGTGCTCTGCTCGCAAACCTTCATGGTCATCAACGAGATCTCCCCCTACAATGGAATCTTGGGCCGACCGTGGATCAGCAAGATCGAGGCCATCACATCTGCTCTACACCAGAAGATTCGATATCCCATCCCTGGAGGCGGAATCGGGCAGATCAATAGTGACCAAGCAATGGCAAGAAGATGCACAGCTCAAGGGCTCAAGAAGAGCAAGCAGTTGCAGTTCACACCAGTAATGCAAGCTGCCAACGAGGCACGAAGCGCTCCCAGCAAACAAGTAAGCTCGAACGAGAAGGGAGCTGCTACCCCACAATAGCAATTAATGAGCCAGGATCAAGGCGAGGGAATTCGCCAGGAAGACTCCCCTGAAAAGGGTTGGAAGCCTAAGGATGACGTCGAGTTAGTACCCCCTGATCCTAACCAGCCAGACAAGGAAGCGCAGATTGGCTCGCGCTAAAATCCAAACAAGAAGGATCGAGAGGAGGAAATCTGCCCGAAAGGCTCCTTTGAAGAAGGTTGGAAGCCTGAGGAAGACATTGAGTTAGTACCCCTCGATCCTAACCAGCCAAACAAGAAAGCGCGGATCGGCTCGCGCCTAAGCCCAGACGAGAAGGTGGAGCTGACCACCTTCCTCCAAAACAACAAAGACATGTTCGCGTGGTCACCATCTGACATGCCCAGCATCTACCCAAACATTATCTGCCACTGCCTCCATTTCAACCCTGCCAGCAATCCCGTTGTGCAGAAGAGACGCAACTTCGCTCCCGAGCGAGTCGCGATCATTGAAGCTGAGATCGACAAGCTTCTAGCTGCCGGATTTATTGAAGAGGTCTCCTACCTAGAATGGCTGGCCAACGTCGTTCTGTTGGCAAAACAAGAAAAAGGCA
This sequence comes from Prunus dulcis, assembly GCF_902201215.1. NCBI lineage: Eukaryota > Viridiplantae > Streptophyta > Magnoliopsida > Rosales > Rosaceae > Prunus > Prunus dulcis. The sequence goes on along the minus strand of NC_047650.1, from coordinate 9,672,023 downwards.
AATGGAAAGTGTGCGTCGATTACACCGACCAGCTGCTCAGCTTCATGGATGCTTACTCCGGCTATAATCAAATTATGATGTACGACGATGACAAGGCGAAGACCTCTTTCATCATCGAGAGAGGGACCTACTACTACAAGGTCATGCCCTTTGGGTTGAAGAACGCTGGAGCAACCTATCAAAGGCTCGTGAATAAGATTTTCAAGGAGCAGATCAGCAGAACCATGGAAGTCTATGTGGATGATATGCTGGTCAAAGCCCCCAAGCGTGGAGACCACCTCAAAAACCTCACCGAGGCTTTCAGCCTGCTCCGCCAATACCGCATGAAGCTGAATCCAAGTAAATGCACGTTTGGTGTATCATCCGGCCAATTCCTGGGGTACTTAGTCACACAACAAGGTATCGAGGCACACCCACGCCAAATTAAAGCCATTCTCGAGATGAAGTCACCTTCCACAGTGAAGGAAATACAAAGTCTGACGGGTAGAGCAGCAGCCCTTAACCGATTCCTCTCGAAGTCTACCGACAAGTGCAGACCATTCTTCAAAGCTTTGAAGAAGGGGCAAAAAGACAAGTGGGACGAGGAGTGTGAAGTAGCTTTCCAGAGTCTAAAGACCTACCTTACTTCACCTCCCTTGCTCTCGAAGCCAATTCCTGGTGAAGACTTGTTCGTGTACCTGGCAGTGTCCGACTCAGCCATCAGCTCAGCACTCATCCGAGAAGAACTTGGGGCCCAACATTCGATATTCTATACGTCAAAAGCTCTCCTCGATGCAGAGACTCGCTACCCAAAATTGGAGAAGCTCATTTTGGCCCTTGTCATTTTCGCGAGAAAGCTGCGACCTTATTACCAATCTCACCGAGTCATCGTTATAACTGACTTTCCTTTGAGATCAATCCTCCACAGCCCTGATGCTTCTCAGCGGCTCATGAAGTGGGCAATAGAGCTAAGCCAATACGACCTTCTCTACCGGCCAAAGACTGCAATAAAAGCCCATGCCTTAGCAGACTTTGTTGCAGAGTTCACACCATCAGCCGAAGAAGAGAAGCTGGTCAGCAAAAAGAAGGAAAGTTCGAGAGCCGAAAAGACCTCCACGAAACCTGACCAACCCAAAGGCATGTGGCAGCTACGCGTAGATAGAGCGTCGAACCAGAAAGGAGCTGGAGCAGGCGTCGTCATCGTCACCCTGGATGGAACCCTGTTAGAGCAAGCTATCACACTTGGCTTCCCGACTTCAAATAACGAGGCAGAGTACGAGGCATTGCTCGCTGGGTTGCGCTTGGCAAAGGAGCTATCAATCAAGAAGCTGGCCATCTACTCGGATTCCCAGCTGATCACAAGTCAAGCCTCAGGAGAATACATGGCAAAGCACCCAAGGATGATCTTGTACCTTGACAAAGTCCAAGACCTGTTGAAGGCGTTTCCCACCTTCACCATCCAGCAGGTGCCCCGAGCAGAGAACGCGCACGGATGCACTGGCAAGCTTAGGATCAGCACTGGATACCCAATTCAAACACTCTATCCCGGTCGAATACCTTGACCAACCTAGCATAGAAGAGGCAGAACAACCGGACCAATGCAGATCGACGAGGACCCTAGCTGGAAAGAACCCATCATTGACTACATAGTGAATGAAAACTTGCCCCAGGACAAGTCTGAGGCCAGGAAAATCAAGCAGAAGGCTGCAAGATATTACATGAAAGGCGACACGCTTATCCGTAGATCATACTACGGGCCTCATCTCACTTGCATCAAGTACCCGCAAACGTTCGAGGTTCTTTGCAAAATACACGACGGCGAATGTGGAAATCACGCTGGAGGCAGGTCGCTTGCTCAGAAGGCTCTCAGCATCGGCTATTTCTGGCCTACCATGCGTAAAGACTCCACGGAGTATGCTCGAAGATGTTATCGATGCCAACGGTACAAGCCGATCCCTGGGTTGCCAGCTGAGGAATACCATCCGCAGAACAGTCCATGGTCGTTCATGCAGTGGGCCATTGACTTGGTGGGACCTATGCCGACATCACCTGCCAATAAGGAGATGATGATCGTTGCCACTGATTACTTCACCAAATGGATCGAGGCCGAGGATTTATCTTTTACCAAGGAAGCTGACATTGAACGCTTCATCTGGAAGAACATCATTTGCAGATTCAGTTGCCCGCAATCGACAGTTACCGACAATGGTACACAGTTCGTGGGCAGGCAGATCACTGCATTCCTTGCGAAGTATGGCATCAAGCAACACCTGTCAACTCCCAGATACCCGCAAAGCAATGGCCAAGCAGAGGCATCCAACAAGATCATGCTGGACTGCCTAAAGAAAAGACTGGAAGGCGCAAAAAGAAAATGGGTCGACGAGTTGCCAGGAGTTCTATAGGCTTATCGCACAACCAAAAAGAGATCGACCGGAGAGGCACTGTTTTCCTTGGCCTATGGGACGGAGGCAATCATTCCCCCACACATCACAGTCCCTTCCATGAGCATTGAGGTGGGAAGTCTTGACCAAAACTGCAGGCAGATGAGAATCAACCTTGACCTGCTTGAAGAAAAACGAGAAAAGGCCATTGTTCGAGTTGCCGCCTACGAGCAGCAGTTGACGTCCTACTACAATAAGAAGGCCAAGATCAAACAGTTTCGGCCTGGAGACCTTGTGCTCAGAAAAATTTTCATCACATCACCGAGGCAAGGGTCAAAGAAGATGAAGCCAAACTGGGAAGGCCCCTACATGATCAGCTGCCCCTCCAGCCCAGTTCGCTCCTCCAGCCCAGTTCGCCCCTCCAGCTCAGTTCGCGCTCCGGCCCAGGTCGCATCCCATCCCAACACGGGCCTGCTCCGTTTGCTCCAGCCCTGCGGCCTAAGACGCGCCTAGCTGTTCGCCTGGTCCAGCAGCCATGCCCAGCGCGTATGGCCCATCCTAGCGTGCCCAAGCTCGAGCCCAGATTGCAGCCTCTCTCCAGCGCAAGGACCAGCCTACTTCAACACACACCAACATCGTCTTGGCTCACCAACGTGCACCAGGCTTGCATGCCTCCCTTAGCAGACCACTTCACCTTGCTGCCAAAGCTCCCCATGCTGGACCCGCAGCCAAGAAGACAAAATATATATATAAATATACATATATATATATGCATATATATATATATATATCTTACCTAAAGATGCACTCTCTCCCTTGGTAAGCAGACGATTTTCAAAGAACCTCTCTTTGAAATATGGGAAGTGTTTCTTGCGATTTGAAGACAAGCAAGGAAGAGCCTCATATTTAAAGCGATTAGGGTTCCTTTACCTACCTACAAGGAATCTCAAGCCCATTTCGACTAGGAGTCCAATTTCAGAAAATTAGCAAGTAGAAAGCCTCCTCCATGCAGGAGCCCAAACCAAAGAAGGAAGCCCAGTTGCAATTGGATGGCCCAACGGTTAATCAACATCTCCTACACGCCGTCACACGCCACGCAGAAGCTGGGGGGGCATTTGTGGGAACCTAATTAAATCAAAACCCTAGGTCAAATAATTAGGCCAACCAATTTGGGAATTATTTGACCTAATTAGGAGTTACCTAACCTAATTGGGAATTACCTAATCAAATTGGGGGTTACTTGATCCTCGCCTTAATTAAGGATTCGGTTAAATCCATAATCCCTAAATACACCAACCACACCAACCTCACCAACTGCACCAACCCCACCAACCTCTCCAAGGCCACTATAAATACTGGGTTACGCACAAAGATGAGGTACGCCTAAATTCCTACTAAAACTCTGCATAAATTATTTCTCAAAAACCCTAGCCACCTCCTCTCTTTCTCTCTCTCACACAAGGCTCCGGCCACCACACACGGCTCCGGCCACCCAGTTTTCCTTGAATTACCCTACCTAACTTATGCATCGGAGGGCCTTTGGCTAACACCCCCGGGTGTGGTCCTTTTACTCCGATCTGTTTTGCAGGGAGAAAGAGAGGCGGAGAAGACGAAGGAATCTTGGGTAAATATTCTCGTGGGGAAATTTGCTCCCACAGTAGTGAAATCCATCTCTTATGATATCAAAAAACTCGATCTTATTGACCCGAAGAATTGTGTCCATGAAGTTTATCTTAACCTCAATCTCTCCCTTACTCCATTTCAGTATTACCATGCTGTGAAAGAGTACTCATATCTCAATTGTTCAGTTAGGAGTTCACCTCCTTTGACAGAAGTCCCCTGCTTAAGTGGCTCTGACTATCACGTTTACACTGTGGACCCTTCTTTAGCTGTCCCAGATTCTTGCAGTGTAGTAAAAACCATTCATATTCCTTTTATGTATAGCCCTTATCTCAGTGACAATAGTTTCAGTCTCGGATTAACTTGGAGCTTACTTGGCCATGAAGATTGTGAGGCAAAATAAGGCCAGAGTTCATTGCATCGAGAACAACAAACCGAATGTTTCACTATGGCACATGCTAAAGGTAAATTACTCAATCTTGGTTTTTCTTTTCTTTCCATTTTTATCTATTTTTTCCTGATGTGTTTTCCTTATAGTTGAAGGATATCAAACTTTATCATCCACAACCACGAAACGCCAAGTTATCGAGTGGGATCAAGGATGGGATTATATGCAGAAGGGGATCGCGAAGCTAAAGAGGATTGTAGAAGGATTACCAGAACCAAAGTTCAGCTCAGAAGAATATATGATGCTTTACACAACTATCTATACCATTTGTATTCAAGACCCCTCCTTATGAGTATTCTCAGCAGCTTTACAAAAAATATCAAGAGACATTTGAGGAATACATTACGTCAACATTGTTGCCCTCTCTAAAAGAGAAGTAGGACGAGTTTTTGTTGCAGGAGTTTGTCAAAAGTTGGGCAAAACAAAAAGTTATGGTCAGATGGCTGTTGCGCTTCTTTCATTATCTTGATCGCTTCTACATCGCAGAGAGATCTGTTCCCGGGCTAAATGAGGTTGGATTTAACTGCTTCCGGGATCTGGTTTATCGGGAGGTAAATGCCAATGTGAGAGTTGCTATAATTGGTCTTATTAATAAGGAACGTGAGGGGGAGCAAATTGACAGAGCACTATTGAAGAATGTGATAGACGTATTTGTTGAAATTGGAAAGGGACAAATGGAAGCTTATGAAGAGGACTTTGAAGCACATATGCTAATAGATACCCGCGAATACTATTCGCGCAAAGCATCAAGTTGGATTCTTGAAAATCCTTATACAGATTACATATCGAAGGCCGATGAATGCCTGAGAAGGGAGAGGGATAGAGCTTCTCATTACTTGCATTCAAGCAGTGAGAAGAAGCTGGTGGAGAAAGTGCAGCATGAGTTGGTGGTGGTTTATGCAACTCAACTGCTTGAAAAGGAGCATTCTGATTCTGGATATAGTGGTTTTCCTAGAGACATTAATGTGGAGGATCTTTTTATATAAGAAACCTGTTGCTAATGTATTTAAACAAGATTTTCCTGCTTGAAATGGATCACAAAAAATAAATTGTAAACAGAAGGCATGAGAAAATTTTTGTGCTTATTGTCAGTTTTATAAATTAATGTCAAAATTCAATAGCCACAATGCAGCATCTAAAAGGCTTACCATGTTCACAAGGAGCATGAGCAACATAGAAATTAAGAACTGGGTTCAACTGACGTTATTTTAGATTTTACAGTTAAATTGTGTGCAGCTCTTTTAGAAATTCTAGAGGATTTTTTGTTCATTTGACTGTTGAAAGCCAGTTTGAGTCATATATTTGTAAGTATTTTCTTTTTAATATATAATAAGGAGCATATCCCATTATATTATATATTTTTTCAAAAAAAACGAATTTGTTATAATGATATTGAGTTAGGAGATAAATGCTTTAGCCCATTAGTTTGACTTTGTGATTTGTTGTGTGAGCTAACGCATGAGAATATATTTTAATATTATATAATGTATGTAGTGGCGGATTCAAGATTCTCAGAGATCTCAATATAAAAGTGTCGAAATTGTTTATGGAGTTGACAAGAAGTCTAGAAAGGTGAAAAACAAACCAAGATATCGTAAATCAAACCAAGCCAACAAAATAAATAAAAAATGTCTTTAAAAAATCTAGAAAAAAAAATCATAAAACATGGACTAAAGTGTGATAAATTTTGCATAAGGCTTGTAACTCAAATGTTTAAGAGCATTTATCTTTGCATCTAATGTCCTAATATCACTTGTGTAAAAAACAAGTGTACACATTTTTTTATTTCTTTATTTTTAACAATGTGAGAGAAATAATTCAAACTAATCTCTTGGGACGTTAGGATGAGAAATTGGGAGTGCAAAGTTTTTTTTTTTTTTTTTTTTTTAATGATTAAAATATATCTCGCACTTTTATTGTAGCTTTTGAATAAGATTTTATTGTAAAATTTTAACCATGTTAAAATATGCTACACCACAAGAAAGTTAAAAGTCCCGGTTATGAGCTTGTGAAAAGCTACTCACCTTTTTACAGCAAAACCCTAGGCGTATGGCGATCTGCTTCTCACATCTTTCTCAAATTCCCCTGCTTAAGGGGCTCTGCCTTCCCCTGCTTCCTTCTTCTTCTGCAATGTGGTGAAAACCGTTCCTACCCTTTTCAGTATATACTCTCAAGGTTTCAGCAGGGCACAAGTTAAAGGTAAAATCCATCTTCCTTCTTCTTGTACGCCTTGTTTCTTTTCGGTTGTTTTTCCCTTCCAATTTTTGATGAATTGAGATGAATATACACGAGTGGGTTTTAACATAGAAACAAATAGTAGAAATTTTCCAACTTGAATTGAACTGAATCCAGTTGCTTCAAGGTACACATGTATTCATTTATCTTTCAAAATGTAGAAAGTTGGAAACAAGAGGAATATTAGCTCAAGTTGTTTAAGTCTGAGACATAAATATTCTTTTTCTTGAAGGCATCAATACATGATTCGAAAGAAAAAAAAACTCATAAATTTCATATTGGGTTTGGCTGAGAGAATGAGTTTGAGTAAAATTTCTTACTGGGTTTGGCTGAGAGAATGAGTTTGAGTAAAATTGCAGCTGGGTTTGATTAAAGTTGCAGCTTGGGTTCATTACTTGGTTGATTGCTACAAAGAAGAAGTTGGGTGGAATTTAGTATTTTTTTTAATTCAGAAGAAAGGAAAAAGAGGAGTTATTGGGTTGGGTTTAAATTTTTGGGGCTGGGTGGAATTTAATGCTTTTTCAGGTTGGTTGATCGGAGACGTTGCTGGGTTTTGTTTAATTCTTTTGGCTGGGAGTTTGCTTGAATATACATATATATATATTTTATCGTTTGGCTGAATTTCGTTTTCCTGGTTGTTTTGCCAGGTTTGAATGTTTAATTTTCTGAAAGCATTTTGGTTGAATACGAAGAAGAGAATAGAGGTTTTTCTTAGAAGACCAAAGACTTTTATTAGTGCACAGCATGAATGTCATTCTTTTCCATATCTACAGGTTCTCTTTAGAGCTTACACTAGGTGTTCTTTCTATATGTATTTTAATAAATCTCCCTCGCATCATCGAGAAAATTACAGAAAAACAGGAATGGAACGCTATTGAATCGAAGGTTGACTAGTTTAACATGTTAGCTAGTGTTGTGACTGTTATGGTCTAATGTGCATATACTTCAGTTGAATCCTTTAACGATCAGGATTTATGTTAAAGCCCTAGATGTATTTATTATCAATATGTAGTTATTGGGAGGTGCCTTCTCATGCCGAGCAGTTATTGTAGCCTCCTCAGTAGGCTTACTAGAGTTAAAATGCTCTAATCTATAGGGATGAAGTATGGTATGCCCTATGAAAATACTATTTATGTCTATTTGATGGCCATAAATGTCATATTTATTTACCATTAAACCTATTTTCCCTTTGGTTTATTTTCTTTTCACAAACAATAAAAACATTGTATCAAGGAGAAGAATCTGATAGAAATTTCAAATTGTAGAATTTTGTCACTGGGTTTAATATAATTATATTGTAAAGGTATCTCACTTGATATTATCTGTATGTGTTTTCTTTGTAGTTGGAGGCTGTTAAAATTTTGCATCCACGACAATGGGTTACCAATTTATCGAGTGGGATCAAGGATGGGACTATATACAGAAGGGGATCACGAAGCTAAAGAGGATTGTACAAGGATTATCAGAACCGCAGTTCAACTCAGAAGAATATATGAGGCTTTACACAACTATCTATAACATGTGTATCCAAAAACATCCCCATAATTATTCTAGGCAGCTTTATGACAAATATCGGGAGACATTTGAGGAATACATTACTTCAACAGTGTTGCCCTCTGTAATAGAGAAACATGGTGACTGTATGCTGCAGGAGTTTGTCAAATGTTGGGAAAATCATAAGATTATGATTAGGTGGCTGTCACGATTCTTTAGTTTTCTTGATGACTACTACATCGCTCAAAATCACGCATCACATCCTGGGTTGAATGAAGTTGGACTTAACTGCTTCCGTAATATGGTTTATCAGAAGGTAAATGCTAATGTGAGATTTGCTGTACTTGTTCTTATTGGTAAAGAACGTGAAGGAGAACAAATTGATAGAGCACTGTTGAAGAATGTGATAGATATATTTGTTGAAATTGGAATGGGACATATGGATGCTTATGAAAATGACTTTGAAGGATACATGCTAATTGACACTTGTGATTACTATTCTCATAAAGCATCAATATGGATTTGGGAGGATGCTTATACGAATTACATGTTGAAGGCAGAGGAATGCTTGAGAAGGGAGAGGGATAGAGTTTCTCATTACCTGCATCCAAGCAGTGAGAAGAAGCTGGTAGAGAATGTGAAACATTGGTTGGTGGTGGTAAATGTAACTCAACTGATTGAAAAGAAGCATTCTGAATCTGGATGTAGTGCTTGGCTTACAGTTGATAATGTGGAGGAGCTTTCTAGGAAATTTATTGCTAATGTTATATTGGAAAAAGAAGTTCCTGCTCAAGGTTCAACCTTGGTTCAACATGCTGAAGATGCCGCAATGCAGGAATGAAATCAATCACACTACTAACAATTGTGAACCACTCTGGGATCTACAGTAAATTGTGCACTGGTTGTTTTAGAAATTCCATGAACAGATTGCAACTTACAAGTTGTGATCAGTACAAAGAGGCTAGATAGAAGTATAACTCTATCAGGAAACGGGGAAGAGATTTACAATGAATATACATGCGATAGTTGCATCAGATAATCTAAGTGTTTGGCTTGGATTGGGTTTGTCCTTCATATTGTTTTCTCTTTCTTTGATATTTTGTTTCTCTATGTTACTTTAATGAAAGATAGATTGGGTGGGTCTGTTCATCTTCATCTCTCTCCCGAAGAATGAAGATCAATTGCCATTGTCTGTGGGGCCAAGTAAAATCCCTTTTTTTTGGGTCGAAGGAATGGAGATTCCATTAGCATAACAAGTTAATTTCTATAAACAAACTCAAAAAATATAAATAAACTCCACACTATTTAATTTCTATAAATAAACTCAAAAAAAATCCAAAAAATAACAGTTGGCTCTATTTAATTTAATTTTTATTATTTAAATTACTTTGATGTCCTTTTGAGTATTTTAGGTTTTTTTATGAGCTTTTGGGGTTGAGCTTGTTTTAAAAAATATATGGCAGTTTTGTAATTTATAAGAAGTTAAAAGCCCCTTTGTTATGTTGTAAATGGGCTTTGGGTGTGTTTTTAAAGTCCATTTCATATAGGATATTTTTATAATTTGGGCCCTTATATTGGGTATAATAATGAATCTCTCTAAAACAAAAGCACAGCCAAACAAAATAAAAGTCTAACCATAATACACATAATTTAGGCCCAACGCAACAAAAAACCCTAAGACACACAAACCCTAAAGTCAGACCCCAAGAACTAAGCAGCCGCCGCTGCCACTTGATTTGTCGTCGCTGCCAGTAGAGGAAGGTCCATGAGAACCGACAAAGGAGATTTGAAGAACGTGAATTCGGAGAAGCAAGCCACCACCGTGCATCAAGCTTAAGCGTGGCTAGTAGACCTTCACACGCATTTCCCATTTATGGCTACTTTCTCAACTTCTCTAACAGAATTAATAATAAAAATTAATTCAGATACCATGAATCAATTCATTTGTGTTTTTTTTTATTACTTTTGTGTATAATTCTTGAGTATAAACATCACAAGAACAGTAAATACGTATACAAGTATTTAAAAATGGAGGAAGTATTTATAAAATGTACAACATCATGTCATATACAAGTATCAATACAATTTCCAGAAGCTCAAAATAACACAAAATTAAACATTAAAAAAATCAGCGATTTACTAAAGTACGCCAAGGAAATCAGATAATCTCTATCCAAAACCTGTCACAACACATTTTTGTACATCATTAAAGACAACTGTTTGTTTTCGTACAATTTACACAGCAGCCAAACGGAGCGCACAGAAAACTTGAATGAATAAAGCCCAACATTATTGAGGGACGTTCCGTTTTCTGCTTTTCAGGTTTTTATTTCTAATTTTGTTTTACGGATAAAATTGGAATTTAGAATTGGGAAAAAATATTATTTGAAGAGATGACTGGTTTAGCTAAAAGAAAAATCCTGATCCTCTGAACAAAAAAAAAAGATAAAATCCTAACCCTAGTCCTATACACTTTTGAGTGTGAGCCAAGTAAAATCCTATATGGAGTTTCCCAAAACCCTACACCCACTCTATATATATACATGGTCTCATATATTGTTCTGAAAATCAATAAACGTGATCTTCATAAACCCAAAATTCTACCAAGTCTTTTACTCTATTGTGAAAACTGCTAATCTTTTTCTACCATATAGTGATATTCTTCGCTGATCTTTCACACCCGGACTTCCGAGACTTGTTCTGCATCCGAGTTGGAGGATATCGAAGATCTCTGTTCGCAACAATGAAACGCAGAATTATTGAGTGGGATCAAGGATGGAACTCTATCCAGGAGGGGATTATGAATCTAAAGAGGATAATTGCAGAAGGGTTACCAGAGAATCAAGTCAATGCCCCAGTGTATGTTAATATTTACACCATTATCTATAACATGTGCGTTCAAAAACCTCCCCATGATTATGCTCAGCAGTTTTATGACAAATATCAGAAAAGGAACACATTACTTCAACGGTGTTGCCCTCTTTGAAAGCGAAGCATGACGAGTTTCTGTTGCAGGAGTTTGTTAAAAGTTGGGCAGATCATAAGGTTATGCTTCGGTGGATGTCCCGAGCCTTTTCATATCTTGATCGCTACTTCCTCACTCAGCGATCACTTCTGGGCTAAATGAAGTTGCACTTAAATGCTACCGTGATTTGGTTTACCGGGAGGTAAATGCTGACGTGAGAGTAGCTGCACTTCGTCTTATTAATAAAGAACGCAAAGGAGGAGAAATTGACAGAGCACTATTGAAAAATGTGATAGATATATTTGTAAAGAAACTGGTATTTCATATATTTGTACAATATACAATTCTGAATGTACAGCAACATATATAGGAGATGAACCTGCAATTCTCCTTGTATCTAGATCCTACAAATCAGTGGTTAACCAGAATAGGAATGCTAAATTGTAGCTGTCAATCTTTTATACCAGAAAAGAAATATTCACGTTGACTTCTTATTTAAATACGTCCCTTCAAGTTGGAGAGTGTATGTTGTATACTCCCAACTTGCCTAATAGTGAGCCAAAAGGAAACATGGAATTATTTGGCGACGAAATAAATGTTT
>NC_047650.1:9587665-9660290 GCF_902201215.1 Prunus dulcis | reverse complement strand
GACGTCGACCTGAGCGACCCTCCTTGCAGGCAGAAGATGATGATCGACGCCCACCAACCCGCTCGAGGACCAACACGAGGCGCCAAGATGTAGAGGAATCCTCACAAGCTCAATCTCCTAATCTACCCCACGGGCGGAACACCCAAGGGGATCGACCCTTGGGAACCGAGGAAGAAGTCAGCCAGTCACGCTCGAGACGCCGAAGACGTCAGCCCGAGACTCCAGTCCTGCGAGCAGAGGACGTCGAGAAGCTAGTGAATGACCGACTCAAAGCTCTCCAACTTAAAGGAAGCATGGAAGAAGCCCTGCACAAGGAAATTGATCGAGTTGACTGCTCGCCTTTTACCGACAAAGTGGAACGAGCTCCTCCACCGAAGCGGTTCACAACGCCATCCATCACTCCATTCAAGGGAGACTCTGACCCTGAGAGCCATTTGAGGCACTTCAAGAGCGCCATGATCCTGTACAAGACAGACGATGCCCTGATGTGCAAAGTGTTCGCGATGACCCTGCGAGGAGCAGCTCAAGATTGGTTCCACACTCTACCGTCCGCGTCGATAGGAAACTTCAAGGAGTTGGCCCTCATCTTCACAAAGGAGTACACCTCCTACAAGACGGTCAGAAAGCATGCGGACCATCTATTCAACCTGCGCAAGAAGCCAGATGAGTCTCTACGAGACTACCTAAGACGGTTTAAGGCTGAAAAGGCTAATATCATAGGATGCAATGACCAAGTTGCATCCTCAGCTTTCAAGAAGGGCTTGCCAACCGAGCACGAGCTATACCGGGAGCTGGCCATAACACCAAGTCAAACCTTGGCAGAAGTGTTCGCGACGGCAGAATGCTACGCACTTTGGGACGATGATCGAATCGCCGCAAAGAAAGCTAGCAAGCACGTTGATCACCCGACGAAGCAGGCAAGCCAAAAGAGCAACCAGTTCGAGCAAAGAGCCCGAGATAAGCACAGATCGCGGCCCCGAGAGGGAAGCTCAGAAATAGGGCCCTTCACTGAGTTCGCTATCCCAATTCATCAGATCCTGGCTCAAGTGAAGGACAAGCCGTGGGTGAGGAGACCGCCACCCATGAAGGGAGACCCCTCTAAGAGGGACACCAGTAAATACTGCGCATTCCACGGGAAGCACGGACATTACACCAACAACTGCAATGCTTGGAAAAGGCATCTTGAGGAGCTGGACAGAGAAGATCATTGCACAGAATTCGTCGCAAAGAAGGCCATTCAGTAGATCGAGGATCGTGATGCGGCTGCCAAGGAGCCTCCCCAAAAGGTCATTCGAATCAACACCATTCTAGCTGACTCCCGGGAGTCCGGGCTGACTACCAAGGAGCGAAAGAGGAAGATCGCGCAGGCAACTTATGTCTCCCAAGTCACAACAGGAGTACCAGTCATTGTGGATACACCCATCATTGGTTTCCAGAAGAAGGACTTGATCGGGCTTGACCTACCGCATAATGACGCTAGTCATCTGCATTCAGATTGAACAAGCTGAGATCGAGCGAATTCATGTGGATGAGGGCAGCGCAGCTAACATCCTGCAACTATCTGTCATCCAACAGATGGGACTGGAGCCCAAGATTAGCAAACTTGCTAGGTCGCTTACCGGCTTCAATGGGGCCACATCAATCACTGTCGGAACGATCGACCTTGACGTCCACTCACCCCCAGTGCTCTGCTCGCAAACCTTCATGGTCATCAACGAGATCTCCCCTACAATGGAATCTTGGGCCGACCGTGGATCAGCAAGATCGAGGCCATCACATCTGCTCTGCACCAAAAGATTCGATATCCCATCCCTGGAGGCGGAATCGGGCAGATCAATAGTGACCAAGCCATGGCAAGAAGATGCACAGCCCAAGTGCTCAAGAAGAGCAAGCAGTTGCAGTTCACACCAGTAATGCAAGCTGCTAACGAGGCACGAAGCGTTCCCAGCAAACAAGCAAGCTCGAGCGAGAAGAGAGTTGTTACCCCACAATAGCAATTAATGAGCCAGGATCAAGGCGAGGGAATCCGCCCGGAAGACTCCCCTGAAAAGGGTTGGAAGCCTGAGGATGACGTCGAGTTAGTACCCCCTGATCTTGGCCAGCCAGATAAAGAAGCGCAGATCGGCTCGTGCCAGAATCCAAACAAGAAGGATCGAGAGGAGGGAATCTGCCCGGAAGGCTCCCTTGAAGAAGGTTGGAAGCCTGAGGAAGACGTTGAGTTAGTACCCCTCGATCCTAACCAGCCAGACAAGAAAGCGAGGATCGGCTCGCGCCTAAGCCCAGACGAGAAGGTGGAGCTGACCATCTTTCTCCAAAACAACAAAGACATGTTCGCGTGGTCACCATCTGACATGCCCGGCATCTACCCAGACATCATCTGCCACCACCTCCATGTCAACCATGCCAGCAAGCCCGTGGTGCAGAAGAGACGCAACTTCGCTCCCGAGCGAGTCGCGATCATTGAGGCCGAGGATCGACCAGCTCGTGGATTCAACTTCCGGCAACCAGCTGCTCAGCTTCATGGATGCCTACTCCGGCTATAACCAAAGGCTCGTGAATAAGATTTTCAAGGAGCAGATCGGCAGAACCATGGAAGTCTACGTGGATGATATGCTAGTCAAAGCCCCCAAGCGGGGAGACCACCTCAAAACCCTCACCGAGGCATTCAGCCTGCTCCGCCAATACCGCATGAAGCTGAATCCAAGTAAATGCACGTTCGGTGTATCATCCGGCCGGTTCCTGGGGTACTTAGTCACACAACGAGGTATCGAGGCACACCCACGCCAAATTAAAGCCATCCTCGAGATGAAGTCACCTTCCACAGTGAAAGAAATACGAAGTCTGACGGGCAGAGCAGCAGCTCTCAACCGATTCCTCTCGAAGTCTACCGACAAGTGCAGACCATTCTTCAAAGCTTTGAAGAAGGGGCAAAAAGACAAGTGGGACGAGGAGTGCGAAGTAGCTTTCCAGAGTCTAAAGACCTACCTTACTTCCCCTCCCCTGCTCTCGAAGCCAGTTTCTGGTGAAGACTTGTTCGTGTACCTGGCAGTGTCCGACTCAGCCGTCAGCTCAGCTCTCATCCGAGAAGAACTTGGGGCCCAACATCCGATATTCTATACGTCAAAAGCTCTCCTCGATGCAGAGACTCGCTACCCAAAATTGGAGAAGCTCATTTTGGCCCTTGTCGTTTCCGCGAGAAAGCTGCGGCCTTATTACCAAGCTCACCGAGTCATCGTTATGACTGACTTTCCTTTGAGATCAATCCTCCACAGCCCTGATGCTTCTCAGCGGCTTATGAAGTGGGCAATAGAACTAAGCCAATACGACCTCCTCTACTTGTCAAAGACTGCTATAAAAGCCCAGGCCTTAGCAGACTTTGTTGCAGAGCTCACATCTTACCACAACAAGAAGGCCATTGTTCGAGCAGCAGCTCACATCTTACCACAACAAGAAAGCCATTGTTCGAGCAGCAGCTAACATCTTGCCCCAACAAGAAGGCCATTGTTCGAGTTGCAGCTCACCAGCAGTAGCTCACATCTTGCTATAATAAGAAGGTCATTGTTCGAGTTGCAACTTACTAGCAGCAGCTCACATCTTACCACAACAAGAAGGCCATTGCAGACAAGCTGCTCCTCGGAGCACAAACTCAATGGAGTCTTTTTCAAGCTTTATGTCCCCGACATACGCGCACAGGCGGCAAGCCATACCTCCATTGCAGACAAGCTGCTCCTCGGAGCACAAACTCAATGGAGTCTTTTTCAAGAGCTATGTCCCCGACATACGCTCACAGGCGACAAGCCTACCTCCATTGCAGACAAGCTGCTCCTCCGGAGCACAAACTCAATGGAGTCTTTTTCAAGAGCTATGTCCCCGACATACGCTCACAGGCGACAAGCCTCACCTCCATTGCAGACAAGCTGCTCCCCGGAGCACAAACTCAATGGAGTCTTTTTCAAGAGCTATGTCCCCGACATACGCTCAGGCGACAAGCCTTACCTCCATTGCAGACAAGCTGCTCCTCGGAGCACAAACTCAATGGAGTCATTGTCATGCGTTATGTCCCCGGCATACACACACATGCACCAAGCTTTCTCTCAATTGCAGGCAAGCTGCTTCACAAGTACAAACTCAATGGAGTCTTCTTCAAGTGCTATGTCTTTCAAGTGCTATGTCTCCGGATGCACACTTACAAGATACAATGAGAATTGAAGTTTGAAAGGCAACTGAAAATTCAATAACAAAGCGGCCAATCAGCCAAGTTCAACAAGAAGTAAGATGGTCAACCAAAGACCACTTATTGAAAGAAAATAACAAAGTTCAAAAATAGCAAAAATGGACTACAACTACTAGGGAACTTCAGCAGGTGACCCTTAGCCGATCACATCCTCAACTGCGCTGGCAACAGCCTCATTCTGCCCAACTAGCACAACTTGCTCAACCGCCTCGGCTGCCTGCTCCTTCGCATCCGCCTTAGCCTCATCAGTTGACCCACCTTGGCGTTTGTCTTCCTCAGTTTCAACTTCATCTGCTATCTGCTCTTCAACTGCTTCTGCATCCACAACATCCACCTGCTCACTCTGAGTAGGGGGCAGGTCAAGACCAGACTGCTCACCATCATCATCTTCGAGAGGGCAGTAAGGAGAAGCACCATTCTGGCAATCCAGGTATCCCAGCTTATACGCGTTAGCAGCAATCTCCAGTTTGGATGCCTTCGTGGCTTCCACATGGGTGTCAAACGTGACCAACAGTTTGTCACGATCCTGGGCCAAAGCAGCATGCTTATGTTTGAGGCAGAAGTAGGCTTCCTTGCGTTCGAGCAGGGTAGCCATAAGAGACTTGAGTTCACCATCCCTTTGGCCAACAGAACTCTTGAGCACGGACAAACTCTCCGTCATCTCGGAAATCCTCGCGTCATGACGAATCTGCTCGTTCGAGAGCTTGTCAGTCAGGCAGGCTCGTCAAGCAGGGCAGAAGAGGGGGCAACATCACGCGAGTTCCGCATGGCCCCAACAGCAAAAACCATTCCTTTTTTAAGATGATACATGGCAGCTTCTTCTTGCTTATCCAAAGGATGGTTCGAGAAAGCACAAAGGTCGCCGGCTCGATACACGTGATCAGCTAGCTTAGCGCAAGCAGACGGACTTGACAGAAAGCCTGTTTTCAGCAGATCAGACACGGGCTCGCCCCCAGCAGAGCTATCACCAATTCCCGGACCAGCAGTTCGCGCGATTGGAGGACTCTTCGCTCGAGCAGACGACTCCTTAGCTCTTTTGGCTGCAACTTGCAACATTGAGTCAGCCCCGCGCTTGACTGTTCGTGGCCCCGCAGATGAGTCATGGTTGCAAGGTAGAGGTACGGTCCTCTCAGCTTGATTCCCAGATCGGCACAGACGACCCAAACCTTGCTTCCCAGCAGCTTCCTTACATGGCAGATCACGGGTCTTAGGCAGTTCGGGTAGAGACTTGAGCAGAATATCCCAGACCTTATGCATGCTATTGACTTTCTTGTTGTTCGCATTGACGAGGCGCTTGATCTCGGCAGATGAAAAAGGAGCAACTCCCATGGGGATCTTTTTAGCACATTAGACCCCCTATTAAAGAAGACTTGCTAGTTGCAGAAGGAGGAAGTTCGGTCGAGGACTCCACCTGCTCAACTAGCAGATCATCTAGGCCCGAGCCATACAGCTTCCATCTCTTAACATCTCCGGCAGGGGGCAGACCACCAACCTCCTTTCGATGTTTGCTCAGCAACCAGCGCCATTCAAGGAACCTGATAGGGATGTTCAGAGCTTACTGAACCTTGGTCATGTTCGGGCCGAGATCGAGTTTCTTGCAGATGTCATTCTCTGCAAGCAGAAGATGGAAGTTAGCCAGATACACAACAAAGAATTCCATGGCAACTGTAGCAGATCAAAAGGATGCAACTTACCATCACAGTAGGTGAGAAGAACGAGCGGACCGTCGCCAACCTTCTCTTCCTATCTGCCGCTGACTTTCAGCACGTTCATGCTTCGCACATGATCGCCTTGACTCATACTGATCCTAGTTCGTGGCACAAAAAGAAGAATGAATTGAAGCAATTTGGATTAGCCACAAAAAAGACGACCCAAACTGCCACATGCTCCAGCGGCAGATCGCGCACCTCCAGCCTAGTTACAGCTGGACAGCCCAAGTCAAACACCTCCTCTACGCGGGAACCCAAGTCCACGAAGGAAGCCCAGTTACAGCTGGACAGCCCAACGGATAATTTACATCTCCTACATGCCACCACGAGCCATGCAGAAGCTGGGGGGCATTTGTGGGAACCTAATTAAATCAAAACCCTAGGTCAATTAATTAGGCCAATTAATTTGGGAATTATTTGACCTAATTAGGAGTTACCTAACCTAATTGGGAATTACCTAATCAAATTGGGGGTTACTTGATCCCCAATTTAATTAGGGATTTGGTTAAATCCATAATCCCTAAATGCACCAACCCCACCAACCACACCAACCTCACCAACTACACCAACCCCACCAACCTCTCCAAGGCCACTATAAATACCTGGTTACGCACAAGGATGAGGTACGCCTAAATTCCTACTAAAACTCTACATAAGTTATTTCTCAAAAACCCTAGCCACCCCCTCTCTTTCTCTCTCTCACACAAGGCTCCGGCCACCACACACGGCTCCGGCCACCCGATTTTCCTTGAATTACCCTACCTAACTTAGGCATCGGAGGGCCTTTGGCCAACACCCCCCGGGTGTGGTCCTTTTACTCCGATCTGTTTTGCTGGGAGAAAGAGAGGCGGAGAAGACAAAGGAATCTTGGGGGAATATTCTCGTGGGGAAATTTGCTCCCACAGAGCACATGTGGCCTTTAGGCTTTCACACATTCGCTAACTTGCTGTGATACCATGAAGGAAGTTGACGTTCCACCCTAAAACCAATTAATAATGAGGAGAGTAGTCCAACTCCTTATAACCTTACGAGGTTTCTCAACTTTCTAATATGAGACTTTTTACCTTCACATTTTCACAATCCAAACTATAAATCAAAACCATAATAAAAACACTATTACCTTTTTGAAATAATCCATGTAGGCTTTTCAATTTTCGTAGGATATATAGATTTTAATTTATATATCCTACGAAAGTCACGTACTTTTGTCTTTTCTCTAGATGTTGGTTCAGTCTCAAGTCTTGCAGCCACCTACCTCATCAACAGACTGCCTAGTTGTGTTCTGGATTCAAAATCACTATATGAGGTCATGCAAAACAAAAAAATTAACTTGTCCCACCTGAGAATTTTTGGATGTACCTGTTATGCTCATATTCAATCCCATCACCGAGACAAGCTAGATCCCAAGGCAGTTAAGTGTGTTTTCATGGGTTACTCCTCCACTCAAAAAGGTTACAAATGTTACAATACATGTTCTAGGAAGCTATTTGTCTCAAGAGATGTAAGGTTTGATGAGATCAAACCGTATTTCAACAAACCATCAGATCAAAATCGTTAGGGGGAACACTTACTGGATTTCTTTCCATTACCAAATCCAGCCGAAACAAGTGATTGTGTTCATTCAGTACCTCACAACAGTGACTCTCATGCAACCAATATTGACAACATGATTATTGGAGATGAAACTGAAGCCTCTGAAGCACAAGTTGTTCCTCATGACAATGACACATCATCTATTGAAGAGAGTGGAGCTGAACCTGCTGTGATCCCAGCTCAACCTCAGAGGAATCCAACTCGAGATAGACATCCACCATCAAGGCTACAAGACTATGTAACGTTCAATGTAAGGTACCCAATTCACAAGTTTGTAAATTACTCCAAAGTCTTTCACTCCCATGAAGCTTTTCTCAGTAAATTGTCAAATGAAAATGAACCAATGAATTTTCAAGAAGCCAATCTTCAAGATGTTTGGAGGCTAGCCACGGAAGAAGAACTCAAGGCTTTGGATGAAAATAAAACCTGGAGTGTAGTCCAGCTTCCAAAGGGAAAGAAGGTGGTAGGCAGTAGGTAGATCTACAAAACCAAATTTAATTCTGATGGTTCAATTGAAAGACACAAGGCAAGGTTGGTGGCTTGCGGTTTTACTCAAACGTTTGGAGTTGATTATAAGGAGACATTTGCTCCCGTGGCTAAGATGAGTACAGTGAGGATTTTGTTATCTGTTGCAGGTAATCATGAGTGGCCGTTGTACCAAATGGATGTAAAAAATGCTTTTTTGCATGGAGACCTTGAAGAGGAAGTTTACATGCAATTACCTCCTGGTCATCCACAAGCACAGAATTCAAGTATGGTTTGCAAGCTTCACAAATCCATTTATGGATTGAAACAATCTCCACGTGCCTGGTATGCCAAGCTGAGCTCTGTACTTGAAAAGTTTGGTTTCAAGAGAAGTCATGCTGATTCATCCTTGTTTGTTCGAACTGGATCAGTTGGCAAATTAGTTGTTCTAATCTATGTTGATGATATCATCATCACAGGTGATAATATTGATGAGATTAACACTCTTAAGCATTCTCTTCATCAGAAATTTGCCATTAAAGACTTAGGAGTGTTAAAATACTTCCTTGGGATTGAAATGGCTACTTCTCCCAAGGGACTGTTTTTAAGTCAACGGAAGTATGTGATTGACTTGCTTCAAGAAGTGAAGATGATAGATTGCAAACCGGCCCGTACACCTCTTGATAGCAAATTGAAGTTGGACTTGGAAGGAGAGCCTCTCAGCAATATAAGTTACTATCAAAGACTGGTGGGTAAGCTTATATATCTCACCATTACTAGACCGGATATAACTTACGCCGTTAGTCTTGTAAGCCAATTCATGCATGCACCCACTGAGGCTCATTTAAATGTTGTTAAAAGGATTCTAAGATACCTCAAGGGCTCCATTGGTCGGGGAATTATCATGAAGAACAATGGTCATACTCAAATCATGGCATACACCGATGCTGACTGGGCAGGGAATGCTATTGATAGAAAATCCACTATAGGCTACTGCACATTTGTTGGAGGAAACATCGTGACATGGAAGAGCAAAAAGCAAAATGTAATTGCTCGCTCAAGTGCTGAAGCTGAGTATAGAGCCATGGCTTCCACTGCATGTGAACTCATTTGGCTCAAGAGCCTTATCTCAGACTTGGGTTTTTTGAGCAACAAACCTATGTCTCTTTTTTGTGACAATCAGGCAGCTATGCATATTGCCTCCAATCCCGTGTTCCATGAACGGACCAAACACATTGAAGTTGACTGTCACTATGTTCGTGAACAAGTTCAGTCCAAGGTAATTCAAACCACACTTCACTCGGAGCCATGATCAACTTGCTGATGTTTTCACCAAGTCTCTTGCTTCCACTCAGTTTCAACGCTTGCTCTCCAGGCTTGGATCAATTAATCCCCTTGATATCCAGCTTGAGGGGGAGTATTGGAAGTATTGGTTGCTGGTAGCTGTGATTAGCTTGGTGGCTGCTAGGTGTGATTGATTTACACGTCCTTAATTTTGGGGATTTTAGGGGATTTGATCTTGTTGCTTGTAATTAGAGTTTTCCTATAATTAGGGGTTAAAGTTAAGGTTGTGGTGTGTTGGCCAAACAGCTCTTAGACTGGCCAATGGTTCTTAACCTGGCCAGTGGATATTAGCCTTCCCCAGCTTATACATATATACCTGGCCAGTGGATATTAGCCTTCCCCAGCTTATATATATATACCTGTGTAATCTTGTAAACAACACATAATGAGAAAATATATTCTCCCCATTATTTTCCATATATATATTAGGGGTTTGCAAAGCCAGAGACAAGCATCTCACAAGGCAAAATTTCAGAGACTGGGATCCCAAAGTACAGCGTACAGATTGCGAACGCGTGTGCTTTTGACTGTGTTGCTTCAGACATCCACGTCCACTGTGGTCAGTTTGCCTCTACAGAAGTTATGAACCCAGCTGAGTTCAGGAGGCCCTCTTTTGATGATTGCTTGGTGAACAACGGACAGCCTTTGAAGCCCCATCAGCTCATCAGCTTCACTTACTCGAACACCTTCATGTACCCCTTGCTTTCAAGTCCGCAAAGTTTATTTGCTAATTATATTTTAGCCCTCGCAACTATCACATTCTACTTAGGGTGATCATTTTGAGACTTAGCCACCAATAGTTTATGTTATTCTTCTCTCTCTCTCTCTCTCTCTCTCTCTCTCGCTGGCTTTGGCAGCCAGAGCTTAAGTACAGATAAGTAGAAAACAGAATGAATGATTGGAGATACTCTTTTATTCTTTGCCTATAAATGGGGTATTGAATTTTGTACAAAGAAAAAGGGGTTTTGAAAATGGCCTTCTTCATGCTAGTTGTGATGGAGCAACAAAAAGGGAACCAAATTGTTATTTTTGTAATCATTCTGTAAATAGTATTATGCAGTTCAGAACATTTGGTGTCTGTGTTTAAATGCTTCCCCTGTGCTTACTTTATGTTTGTCTTCAACTTTATAATTTACAAGCTTACATGCTTACATGAGCTGTGTTGTCATGTTGCCCATATCTGATTGGTATTGGCATATTTAAGGGCACATGGTACTTGAAAGCCACATTATTTTCCTTCACATACAGAAACCAAAATAAGAATTGACAAATTCCTTGAATAAATAAAATTAGGTATTTACCAGGTGGAGAGATGGGATCATGCCCCAAAAAAATTCTGCAATAGTTTCCATTCTGTCTTCTTGTATCTACCAAGGTGAAAAACAAACATTTGAAGAGGCATGACATCAATACACAGCCTACTAAAACAAAATTCCTAGCCAGAAAACAAAACAACATAGAAAAAGAGGTGACCGAGGCATAGTTTACATGATTGGCCTCATCTTCCTCTTGGATTCACTATTTGTGAAAAAACTGCACTTGTGTTTAAGTCTTCTATATTAGCCTCACTTGCAGTGCTCTCTTCCTCAATGGTCAATGTGGAATTGTGAATTGCATAAGCATCATTTGCTTTATCTTGAGCAACAACTGTTTCTCCATCAGGGTTTTCATGCAGTTGAAGTGCAAACTCGAGGTTCCAAAGCACGTCACCCATTGAAGGACGTTCAAGTCCATGATCAGCTAAGCACTTCTCAGCTGTCTCTGAAAACTTTTTCAGACACTCGGGATTTATATGGGGTCCTGCCTTAAGATGTGGATCAATAATTTCGCTGAGAATTCCCTTTTTTCGACAATGTATAGCCCAATCTGCTAGACTAACTTGTTCCTTTGGCAATGTAGCATTAAGCGCTGGCCTTGCACACAGGACTTCAAACAGAACCACCCCAAAAGAGTACACATCAGATTTTTCTGTCAATTGTTGCCTGCGGAAATATTCAGGGTCCAAGTACCCAAAGCTCCCCTTCACCACTGTACTAACATGGGTTTGATTTTGATTAATATTAGGACCTGTTTTTGATAGCCCGAAATCAGACACTTTAGCTACCCAATTCTCGTCCAATAGAATGTTTGTGGTTTTCACATCTCTATGGATGATGGTGTACCTGGCACCAGTATGAAGATAATGTAATCCTCTAGCAGCTCCAATGCAAATTTCCAACCTTTGCTTCCATGACAAGGGAGGTTGGTTGCTCTTGTATAGGTGTTCCCTTAGAGTCCCATTAGCCATGTAATCATAAACAAGAACCATCTCGCCGTCTTCTTCGCAAAAACCAATCAAAGAGACTAAATGCTTGTGTCTAAGCTTTGAAAGCATCTCAATTTCAGTTTGGAATTCATTAACTCCTTGCTCCGAAGATGGATTCGATCTTTTTATAGCCACTTGGGTCCCTCCATCAATAATGCCTTTGTAAACCTTCCCAAACCCTCCAACCCCAATAACTTGAGATTCATCAAAGTTCTTGGTTCCATGTTTTATCTCAGATAATGAAAAATGCCTACATAGACCAGCAGCCAGACTTGAAAGGTGGCTGCTACCAGTGTTGCTCTTGCCAGAAATAGTTGATGTGTGAGAGTTACCATAAAGGGGCAACCAAGCACCCATCCCAGACTCCATTCCATTCTTTCTCTTCTTCTTTATGTACACAACAAAGCATACTGCTGCAACTACAGCCGCACCACCAGCAGCCCCACCAGCTATTCCAATTACTTCACCCTTGCTCTTGGATTCCGGCGGAGGAGAAAAATTACTAGCTGCAGCAGCCTCGGCTTCTTGAAGCATCTTCGAAGGCTCAGGATTTGGGCCTGCCAAGTTCCCACGTGTGTCATTGAGCTTAAAGATCTCCAAACCATTAAGAATTAAGTCATAATACTCAGGCTTCTCTGACACAGATGGATGCAATGCCACCCATATTTCCTCATCACCATCTCTATCATTAACAACAGTTGCATAATCTTTATAAACTGGCACTCCTATGGACCCTGCCCAAGCAATCGCATCCGCAGATTGCTGTGCTGTTTGGTTGTTGAGGAAAATATCAAACACCCTCTGATTAATCTTGGTGAGTTGAAGCTCACAAAAATGGAACCTAACAACATATGTAAAATTGGCATCAACAGAGAAAACCCATGTGAGATTGTAATTCTGATTGATTTTGGGGTCCGGTCCCATTGATCTAGCCGTGCTGTACACATTCAGAGGTGCAATATAGCCTGGCACTTCGGGAGGATATTTAATGCTAACATTTTTACCAGCCTCAGATGTGACCCCAAATGCTGCACCAAACAAGTATGGCGAATCATCGTACCATGTCCTTGTAAGCCCTGAATCATTGGTTGTAGGAATAAACTGTCCACCAACATTGAGCCTGAACATGGTCTGAAGGGAAGAACTCTGGACCTCGACCGTTTGGTCCTGGAACCCGATCAAGTTTGCAGGCTTGAACATATCAGCAGGCATTGAGATGACCTCAATCCCATTGACAAAAGCATAGGATTTATCATGCTGTGAAGAGGGTATGAATGTGATGTTGAGATTGCCAGACTGGGGAGGAATGAGTGAGAATTCTCTCATGATATAGGCCTGCGTGAGTGCTTGGGCAGTAATGGAGGCACTGAAATTGTGGAGGAGAGTAAACCCATTTGCAACCACGTCGAAATATGAGTTGGAAGGGTCGAGGCTGTTATAGGAATTTGGATAAAAATGGAGCCTGACCAAAAGGCGTTGCTTGGGTGAAACAGAGAACTTGTACGACGATGCAGAGTTGAAAATTCTTGCAGACATGTATGGAACTTGAGAAGGCAGAGAAGGGTCTTGGTATTGGGCCGTTGCCGTGTTTGATTTATAGGAGGACGTAAGAAACTGGGAATCTGAGGCCCATTTGCGGCCATCGGAATCGGTGCCTCCACTTGAAGAGCCACAAGAAATGACGTAAGAATCAGTGTCTTTGCTATGAACATGAACGGTGTTTAATGAGAAAGAAAACAAGATCAGAGAAAATAAGATATGGGTTTTGGAGATCATTGCTGAAAAGAGAAACCCTTTTGATGGAGAATTCAAGAGCTGAAAGGTTAAGGAAGAACAAGATCAGTATGTATGTATGGTACCGGGGAAAACAGAGTACAGGAGAACAAGAACAATGATAGAATGTTTTCCTGTACTTTCCTGATGTTCAATTACAATAACTGTATTAAATCCAAATGGTTTCTTCTGGTTTTCATGAAAAGTAAAGATTACAAATTTACCTGAAAATTTCAGGATGATATGCAAGAATTACAAATCAAGATGTGTTTTTGCTTTCATTTTTCTCTGCTGTTTTTTTTTTTTTTTTTTTTTTTTTTTTGGGTGTCCAGGGTCTAGGGAACGTTAGGATAGGAGGTAGTTACTGGTTAGAGAGTAATTGGGTTAGAGAGAGAAACGGTAAATGGTGTTTGGCATTGACTGCCTTGGCGTTTCTTTAGGTTTGATTTTGAGTGGTGATACATTCACCGAGTGGATTGATGAATGAATCCGAATTCTACTTCGGTTTTGTTTGTAATATGTATGCTTGCACTGCATGGGTCAATTGAAATCCCAATCACAAGGCATAATATCCATGACACATTTTTATTTTTATTTTATTTTTAGAAATTATGAAATTACATTTATAGTTCAGTCAAAAAAGTCACTAGTCATAAATGACCAATACAAACTAACTACAAAGGGTCATTATAATAACGGAGCGATCTAACATCAAAATTAAGATAATTTAAGGCTCCTCCACTAACGATCATGCATAATCATATCCATGACACACTAAATTCGTCTTTTTGGTAATTTTATTAGAAACTAACTATAATCCCTCTCTACACAAAAGAAAAAACATGTATAATCCTATTTATTTATTTATTTAAATTCAGATCATATTCAAATCGGATCATTTGGAGACCTGTTGGATTTGGCGCCATTGTCTAAGTATCTACACATATACAATATTTGACAGGACCCGACCCAATTTCCACTTTGGAATTCGAGCCAAGTCCTGTGCGTGTCCGACACCTGGCGAATGTCGCGCACAAATGACCTTTTTACCCTTCTTATTTCAATATCGCTTTAAAATTTCCTTAGACTTCTGCCGAAAATTCGACAGATTCTCCCCTGTATTTTGACTAATCCCAAAGTTTTCCACCTGTTAAACAAGCTAATAATTCTTCACCAACTGCCAGAATAGTCAATCAACCAATTTCAACTATAATCACTACATTTCCATCTGGATATCGGAGCGTTCTCTGAGTCCCTCAGGGTTGTGAGGATTTCTACAACACCATACCTGGTTTGAGACATGGAAGCTAAGAATGGCCCGGTGGTGGATCCCGCGTACTTCTATGGCCTGGGGGCGAAAAACAAGTTGGAAATGTAAGTGGACAAAAATAATGTTCTTCAAAACAATTTTCATAACATAATATCCCCCATTGTAAAAAGAAAATTTAGCTAAATAAAATTGAATACGTACTTTCTGCATCAGGCATATTCAACTCAAGGCATTCTATATCAGTCATATTCAAGCTCGAAAGTTTCATACAAAACCACTGAAATCAAAGCTTTCATAAAAGTGCTGAAATCAAACGTATAAAAACTCTGTACTCAAACCTTGCATAACTGAACAAATATAAAGGTATCTATGCCTGAAAAATCAGAAAAACTGATTTAAAATAACTGAAAATCATAATTTAATAAAAGAAACTCAAAATCCTTTGAAAATACCACCAGTTTGTCCCCCTGTCTTTTCCGTCAATTCCCTGGCAGGTCTCGGGCGTCACACAGGCTACCCGAGCCGCAAACTGGCGAAATCAGGGGACTATGATCAGCCTGTCCCGCCGGCAGATTCCTCGATGACACCAAGTCAGCTCGAGTCGCTCTGGCAGGATGCAGGGGACCGTAGTCAGCCTGATCCGCAATCCTGGCAGGTCTCGGGGACACAGAGTCAGCCGAGCCGCAATCCTGGCAGGTCTCGGGACACCAAGTCTGCCGAGCCGCAAATCCTGGCACTCACGGTCCGAGCGTCCCCGAAACTCGTGAGGCAAAGTCAAGTGCACTGACTGAACTATAATCAGACTGGATGTCCGTAGACATCGGTCCGACTCTGGGTAATCACCATAAAGAAAATGGGTACGAGGTGGGTTTAAAATAAAAGCCTTTAGAAAAATCTGAATAACAACTGAAATCACAAATTGTGCTGCTGTCTCATCTGATTTCAACCTCAAACTCTGTTTCTATAACTGGTAAATAAGCAGCACAGATTTATAGAACTGTTACTGTACTGATCATGTTCCGAACCGTAATAAAACTTACTTAATATCAAATAAAGAAACTTATTCAAATAAATTCATCTCTAAAAACTTATTTATATAAAATCAATATAAACTCATTTATAAAACTTATTTACATAAAAGCACATCAAATCATTCATGAAATCTGATTTATGAAAGAAAGTCCACTCACAGATGGTCCAAGCTACTGCGACCCTTCGAAGGTCTCCTTTGCAATTCTGTCGGGTTCCTGGTGCCTGATTATCCATAAAGATTAAATTAATAAACTGCTGAATAAAACGAATTCCAATTAAACACCCTGCCCCCGGCTCCTAAAATACGTACTTTTCGATTCAAAATACTCATATGCCCACACTAGCCTTTTCGGATAGTTGGACCAGTTTTGGGAGGTCCGATACTCAGCTAAGCGATAACTATCAGATCGGCCGACCTGGGACCCGTGGGGTCCACGGTCTCCGATGGCCAATCTGGACTTCCCTGAAGGTTTCTCATAGAACGGGAACCATGTTCTGCGAATTTGGTCCGAATCGGACGGTCGGATTGACCAAAATCGCGTTATCGCTTAAAACCCTAACCCTAGCCCCAGGGTTCGCGATTCCGGAGTATCCGGTACTCCGATTTGCGATCCGTCGAATCCTACGTGATCCTGAAATCACGTAGGCCGACATATCCAAAATTCAGCGCGATCCAACGATTACACGACACTGCACCCACGGATCGCGCGATATGGAAAATCCGTTCGGGGCTCAAACGGACTCCGAATCGAGATCCGCGAAATCCCACGCGCTCGTGACGACACGAGGACCTCAAAACTGGCCAGAGCCGTGCCACCACCCTGGGCCACGCGCCGCCACACGCGCGGGACAGATCGGGTGTCCAAAGCGATTTCGGGTGGCCGAAAAATCTCGGAACCAAGACTCCAAACTCCTACCCTAGGTAAAACACCTCATTTGGAGTCACTTTTGTTCTTGGACCACCCCCAAAAAGTGACCGGATACAGTAGTTTCGAAGGGCCGAAGTTCGGCCGAATTTGCAAGTTCAAAATCGAACCCCTTAGAGCTAAAATCGATCGAACCCCATACACCCATCAGCTAGAGCACGAAAAATAGCTGAGAAACCATACCTTACTCGATCGATTTGGTGGAGAAACGAAGGAGAATTTCGAGCTGGAAATTTGGGTAGCTTCGGACGAACCTCCGTCGGAAAACACGATTTTCCGGCCAGCTCAGGGCGGCCCCCGGGTTGAGGTCGGTTGGAGAAGGTAGGGGACTCGATGGAGGTTCCAACGCCACCGGTCCCGTGGCCATTGGAGCTTGGAGGCGGAGCCAGCACCCTATGGAAGTCGGCGGCCCGTTTCGCGCAGAGTCTGGGTTTATATAGATGCAACTTCGAAATATTTACGGTTATGCCACTGAGACTCTTTTGACCATAACTTTTTCGTTACAACTCCGATTCGGCCCCACTCCGTGTCTACGGACTCCTTTCGCCGTGCTCTACGCAATGGCGCAAGCGGAATTCCCAAATTCTTTCTCAATCAAAAAGTCAAAATTTCCCCTATTAAATAATACAAGGGCAAAATTGTCTTTTCGCTAAAAGATATTTTCCTTACTTTTTAGATATTTTCTTTCTTTTTAGATATTTTGTTTTGGGTTCTTACAATATTTATAAATAAATAACTATATAAGACAAATTATATATTATACTAATTCACATTTATAATCCCTATTTGATTTGTTAAGGCACTTTATATCACTTTAATTACATAGAACTTAGGTCAGATCTTGATAAAATTGTGTAAGGTAATAGCTCATCTTGGCATTATAGTTATATATAAATTATAACAAAATATGATTGCATAATGTTCACCACTATAATAGTGCAAGAATGATGTTTTAACAATGTATAAAAATTATTACTGTAAATCATTTTTTCTTACATAGGGGTGTAAATGAGTGGAGTCAAACCGAATATCAAGGTTCACAAGCTTGGCATTGATGTGCTGTGAAAATAATCGCTGTCAGATTTGCTGTGAGAGAAATCAGCTGTGAGAAAAAACAGTTTGGTGTTTGGTAAAATTTTTGTTAAAAGTATTGTTTGTATTGATTTTACGCATAATCAAAAAATGATTGCCGCATAATCATTAAACCCAGCGCCTCTTCGAAACTGATTCATGTATAATCAAAAAATGAAAGCAGCTAATTAGCTGCTTTCCCTTATAGCTTTCTCTCATAGCAATTTTTAACAATAAGTGATTTTCTCACAATTTACCAAACGGGTTGGGCTTCTCAAAATTTTTAAAAAATCACTTATTACCCCAAATAAGCAATGCCAAATAGGCATTAGTTCGAATGATTTTTTTTGAACTATGAAATTTGGAAATACACCTTTTTTTTGTCACACACACACATAGAATGTTGCATAGAGTATTAGAAACATCATAAAAGGGCTTTCTCATAAGAATGGAAAAACACGAACTAATTAAGGAAAAACACAATTACAAGTACTCAAACTTTTTAATTGTCTTTTAAAGGGTTCCAATATTGTTATTAAGATAGAAACAAAGGATATTGAAGTTCTTTGTCACCAAAAAAAATAAATTATGGTGCAAATGAAATAGATTTTACTATCATAGTCGACTATTGTATGCTTGTTCTTTACATGTAATGTGGCCGATAAATTGCATTAAAAAAAAAGTATCACACTTATATACTTTGAAACCCTGGAAATTTGGAATCAAAATAGTTGAAGTTAAGTATATGAATCAAAAGGGGATCCATTTCCAGAAAATCCCCCAACATCAAGGTCTAGAGTAAATTTGGCATAAAACTCCTGGCTGCAGCGTCAGCGTTAAGAAGCATCTTTGAGGGCATAATATTTGGACCTGCAAGGTTCCCATGGGTGTCATTGACCTTAAAGATCTCTAGTCCATTAAGAATTGCATCATAATACTGAGGATGCTGCTCCCGGTTTGGATGCAAGGCGACCCAAAGTATCTCATCTCCCTCTTTATCATTAATATGAGTTGCATAATCCTTATAAATTGGCTTCCCTATGGACCCTGCCCACTGAATCACATCTGCAGTCTCCTCTGCTGTTTGGTTGTTGATAAAAATTTCAAACGATCTCTCATTGGCCTTGGTGCTTTGGAGCTCACAGAAATGGAACCTAACCAGATATGTAAAATTTGCATCAACCTGGAAAACCCAAGTGAGGTTATATTTCTCATTGACTTTCGGATCGGGCCCCATGGATCTTGCTGTCCTGTACACACTGAGAGGTGCAACAAATTCTGGCACATCAGAAGTGTGTTGAACTGTGACATTATTTTCAGCCTCAATTGCAACACCAAGAAAGATCCCATTGAAAAATGAGGCCCCGAAAGCTGAGTTTAACAAGTAGGGTGAGTCATCTAGCCAAGTCCTGGCCAGCCCTGAGTCGTTTATTGGTGGAATGTAGCCTCCGCCGACATTGACCCTGTGCATGATCTGGAGCGAAGAGCCTTGGACGTCGATTGATTGGCCATTGAACCCGATCAAGTCAGCGGGCTTGAACGTGTCCTCCATGGGGATTATCTCGATGGAATTGACGAAAGCGAAGAAATTTTCGTGTTTCGAAGAAGGTGTGAATGTGATGGTAAGAGAGCCGGATGGTACAGGGACAAGCGAGTACTCTCTTATGATGTAGGCCTGCGTGAGAGCCAGGGCTGTGATGAAAGGACTGAAATGGCGGAGCAGGGTGAGGCCATTCGCCGTTACGTCGAAAACTGCTTTGGTGTTTTCCAAAGACCCGTAAACAGATGGGTAAAACTGGAATCTCAAGAGAAGGCGCTTACTGGATGAAACAGAGAACTTGTATGATGTTGCAGAGTTGATGATTCTTGTTGTCATGTATGGGATTTTGGAAGGCAGAGCTGGGTCTTGGTAGTCCGTTGTTGCACTCTTCGTGTTGTCGGAGGAGGTGAGAAACTTTGAATCCGAGACCCATTTGCGGCCATAAAAATCAGTTTCGCCATCCGGGGAAGAGCCACAAGAGATGAATTGGGACTCGGAGGCTGAGGCTGGGGATGGGGCTAGGGCTGGGGCTGGGGCTTCGCAGAGAACATGAATGGCGTTTAATGAGAAAGAGGAAAGCAGAATCAGAGAAAACAAGATGTGGGTTTTGGAGATCATAGCTGAATGGAGTAACCCTTTAGAGATGGAGAGATTTGAACAACCGAGACGTCAGGGGAGGACAAGGCCAATTGTTGTCACAGGGGAAAAACAGAGTACAGGAAAACTGGGAAACATTCCTGTACAAGAATTCAATTGCAATGGCTCTATCAAATCAAACTTTGTTTTGGTTTAAATTGAAGAAAAGATTACAAATTTACCTGAGAATTGTAGGAAGTGGTGCAAGAATTAGAATTCCAACTGTGTTTTGCTTTCATTTCTCTGTAATTTTGTTTTGTTTCTCTTTGAAATTTTGTGTCCTTTTCCGGTCCAGGGTGGAGGGTCGTTAGGACAGGAGGTCGTTATGTGGTTGGAGAGCAACGGTAGCGAGAGGCGCTTAATTCTCTTTGGCATTGACCGAGTCGAGGAATGATCCCAATTTATCTTTTGGGTTGTTGTAGATGTTTTGCGTTGCAACTTGCATGGGTCTATACGATTACATCTATTCCTTTTACTTTTAGTACTTTCTATTACCTTTTATATATATATATATACATATGCCAATTTTAATATAACATATTATACAAAAATTCGTATAGAGTCTATTTGAAGAGAAATTCTCAAAATTAGCAAACACTAAATCAAAACGGAGCCTCCATCAATATTAAATTTTAACACGTTAATTAATAATATTACGCGAGAGTGTGACGTTTCCATCTTTTTTTTTTTTAATGTGTTTAAATAATAAACAATACTTCTTTGATGCATGTTCATTTAATTGAAGAAAGATAAAAAGGAGCACTACTTTGCCAGTGAGCTTTTGAATAATACGTGAAAAATACGTCTTACGTATAGCTCTTTAATTATTCTAGTAAGTATATAAAAATTTGGGAATTGGAACAATATTGAAGATTTAAGAACCCCCACCCTATTAAAAAGGAAAAGCAGTTATCAACATTTCAATGTGAGCTGGAGGACGACGATGAACAGCCATGGATTTCTTCATATGGCTTCGGAACCATTCATCACAAAGCTTCGTGATAATTATCATGACTCTATAACATACACGTGTCTAGTGGATAATTATCATGACCCACGTATCAGATAACACTATACCCTAAAGAAAATATACTACACTTGATCTTAGCCAAAAGGCCGAGAAAGTTATGCTTAATATTGTCTTGGGCTGATTCTTTTATACGTACACCTTTATTCATTTCCTTTCTTCAACTTGTCGATGTGGGATTATGAACACACTCTCTTGAATTCCACCAAAAATAATTGTGGGCAGCCAAAGGCATGTAGTTAGAGCACTTCCACCGGCTGCCTTTCGACTTGGCAAAAGGCAACACAGTCTTAAATTAATGCCCACAACAGCAAAGGTTTGATTGGGTAAGAATGGGCCTCATTTATTCGGGCCAGCCTAAAGGCAAATTCGGGTCAGTTTAAAGGCAAAAATTGCGTGGGCTGCTGTCTGGGTTTGCTAATGTCAGTGTAACATCAGCAACCAATTTAAATACCCAACAAAATTTTAAACAAAATCTATAGTCGTGTTCTTCACTTCCCAAACCAAAACTCCATACAAATTCCTTTAGCCGTTTTCTCCACCACCATTCTTTGCTCCTCAACTCCACAGGTGCCTCTTCCCTCATTCTTCCTTGGTGACACTTTCTGGTATGTGAATGTATTTAAAGTGCATTTTGCACTTATTTTTTTTGGATTGTAGTAGCACTCTTTAAAGCTTTGGTGGCTTGTCCACCACCATTCTCCGTTGGAAGCTTTGGTTTTATTTAACGGTTACTCCTCCACAGTTGTAGATGTGCTTTAGTAGTACAGTAGTTTCATGTTCCAAGGTTTAGGGTTTTCTTTGTTTGTGTTATTGGATCTTTGTTTTTGGGACTCGCCAACACTCCCTCTCAAGTTGGGACAAAGATATTTCGCATGCCGAACTTGACAAGCGAGTCATAGAACACCATACTCGACATTGACCAATTGAATAACTGTAGAGAAGGCCTTGTCATAAACCACGAGTGAAACAACTAACAAACCCGAACAAATATGGCACATAGAAGAACACATAAAAACATAACACAAAAACTCTGTGAGCACAGCAGTATGTAAGGCAAAACATATAAATCATATGAGCATGACAATAGGTAAGTATAAAACATATTCAACATGCTGATTTTTTTTAGGAGAAAAAACATGCTGATTTTTTTTAGGAGAAAAAACATGCTGATTTAGAATCAATTCTTTGAATTAAACAATGAATATATATTAAACAATTATACCAGAAAGATTGAGAAATTAAGCCTATTTTGCTAGCCATCAGCATAAAGTTGATATTGAATTGAGGTAGGGGCCGCGCGAACGCATGCCCCCACTGCAACAAATTATGACGTTAGCTCTCCTACGTTGAGGAGACTATAGGCGGGCACCCCTCCTAAGTGCAATGGAGGTCACCAACCTAGGCCATGAGCCTTCCTGATCGCCCATAGACCCCGTCCAGGTAAGTATGTTTTAAAGTGCCTTTAGTTCCTCTTTAATACATGAGTCTCGCTTTTCACTTCTTGTGTATTTCCAATGTGGTATTTGAAGCTAGATATAATCATAGACTAAAATGATGGGATACGTGCCAAAGACACAAGCGATTTGACAAGATTGATTAAACTAGAGAAACACTTATAATTAAAATATTTATTATCACTAATATCAAGGAGCATATACAAAAAGTAAAACCTTAGCAGTGAAAATTTGCATGTTTTCTCCTCCAAAGTCCAACACAATAATAAAGGAAATAAGAAAGGAAATTGGTCATATATAGTCTCATAAAATAATAAAGGGGTTCTGTAGAATTAGATGCGCAGCTACGGTATAATTGACAAATACAGCAGCTGCATAAGTTGTACTTTGAGAGCTCGATTGAATTTCACAATGAATTGTTTTCTGACTGTGATTTAGTTGCAGCTCATCAGAAGCTTTCTCTCCACTCATCATAAACACATTTAACCTCAACAATTTGACTTAACAACATCAATTATTTTTAATGCACACATAATGTCATGGTAAAGAGAGTAATAGAAAACTATATTACTTCAGTTTCCGTTGGATTCAGAAGATATCCGTTTGCATTCTTTAATAGGCCTATATATTATATTGTTCTCTACCCATCGCATGCGGTTGCATCTCGGCATCAGATCTCCACCACCATCCTTTGGTCCTTAACTCCACGGGTGCCTCTTCCGTCATTCTTCTTCGGTGGCACTTTCTAGTATGTCAATGTATATAAAGTACATTTTGCACTTATTTTTTGGATTGTAGTAGCGCTCTTTGAAACTTTAGCAGCTTGTCCACCACCATTCTCCGTTGGAAGCTTTGGTTTTATTTAACGGTTACTCCTTTGTGGCTGTAGACGTGTGTTGATGGTACATTAGTTTCATGTTCTTAGGTTTAGGGTTTTCTTTGTTTGTGTTATTTTGGGCGGCATCTTTGTTTTTGGGCCTCAACTTTGTTTTTTATTTTTTTTATGGTTTGTTTTTCAAATGGGATATTTTTTATGTTTTTTTTTAAGTGTTTGGGTTTTTTGCCAATGTAATGTCTTAAGTGGGTTTTATGCCTTTGATTGGCGTTATTGGCATGGTGAGTTTTATGACTGTAATGGGTTTGATGTCTTTTGTGTCGCTATTATTGTTTTCAGTTTTCTTTGATGTAACTAACTTTAGCTTTTTATATTAATGAAACTTGATTCCGCTTATTAGAAGAAGAAAAAAAAACATAAAATTTTATATAGAATAAGGCGGTAAAAAAATTGGCAACTTTCTGTCAACCTCCACATTCAAGGTACATGAATAATTGGACTCGAATTTGGGAGCCGTGAAAGTTCATATAATCTGAATACAGTACAAGTACTGGTAAATGGGACTATGGTTTTGACAACCTTAGCACCTTACAAGCAAAGTTGGGGTCAATGGAAATAATGGTTAAATGGTTCAGTGATAACTTATATCACTGCTAGGTGTTCGAAAGCTGAAAGTGGAGATGGCGGCTTAGCGCCAGCAGTTTGGAATCAGAATGAAAATTTGTTAAACAGGCCAGGATCATAAAAATCCTTGATTTCCACATTAAAAGATTAGTTTCCATGGGCTTAGAGTTGGCTGGGCTGTGAAAAAATTGAACTTGTTTTGGTGGGGTGCGCCAGGCCCATGCAGTAGTGCAATACTTGGGCGACGCTCGAGAGCCCCAATAGCAAGCTACTGTGGTGGACTCTCCCCCAAAAAAAATTAATTTAATATCGTGTGAACCATTGGTCCACGTATCAGATATTAAACTGATAAGAACAGATACTACACTTGATCTTAGCCAAAAGGCCGAGAAAGGTATGCTTTGTACTGTTTTGGGCTGACCTATTTATACAATCTCCGTTATCATACTTTCTTCAACTGGTCGATGTGGGAATGCGAAAACACTTTCTTGAACAACTCCCTCTTGCCGTCTCTGTACTTGTTTTTTTGGGTCAATTTACTGCTGCATCCCTTGATATTGGCCTCTACGTGCTTTTTTTTATTATTTGAACTGGGCCTGTCACAGCTCTTGGGAAAAGATGAGAGCCCAAATTGTCCCCAACAGATAACAGGTTCTTGGGATATTTCACCGCCAAATTCTGGTACATTTATCCATTAATGAAAATCTCTGTGCCTTGTTCGTTGAGATGGCTTTGAGCTTTTCCTGCAGTGCTTCTATTTCTCCTCAGCACAAAGGTTTCTCCTTTCTCTTTCCCTTTCTGACTGCTTTTGTGTTATGAGCTTTTCCTGCAGTACTTCAATTTCTCCTTAACATCAAAGTTTCTTCTTCTTCTTTCTCTTTCCATCTGTGACAGTTCTGTGTCTTAAAAAATTTCAGCAAAAGTGAACTTTAAAAGCAACAAAGGCCTTGAAGACGTGAGGAATCTCATAAAAACTGTTGGGGTTCCATCAATAACGTGCTCGCCAGTAAAATCTCTTCAAAATGGCAACTGGGTCAAGCTCATATGTGGTGCAAGCTTTGAGGTAATTACAGCAACAAGGCCCTTAAAACCCCACCAGCCGTCAATTTGATTATCACCTCCTGTCACACTATTTAACTTTTCTCTGTCTCTCTCTAGGATGTGGTTGATATAAGGAATCTTTCTCTGGTTTACGCTCTTGCAGGAGGTAATTAATTAAGAACTCTTTTGAGGAGCTTTATTTTAACTCTTTTTGATTGAGTGAGTGAGCATATATTTTGAAGTTAAATTAATTAATGTTACTGGATGAACGGTTGCAGTTGATTGCATAGACTGTGCAGCAGATGTCTCAGTTGTGAATGCAGTAAACGAGGGGATTGATGCAGCAATTGAGATTCTCCCCCTTCGAAGGCCTTGGGTCATGATCAGTGTTAATGATGATGAGGATCTTCACTTCCGCAAGGCCGGTAAGCGCCTTCTTCTTTACTTTAGTTAGCATCATAGGCATTGCGATGAACTCAAGTGCCTGTGGAACATAACTTTTAGCTCACAGATTCTTGTGTTATTTCTAATTATCTAAGGTGAAATTTGCATACCTTTGTGTTTTTGGGCAGAATTCCAAGCCGGAATTGCTCATGTTTTGTAATTTTATGTATCAATATAACTTTGTAATCTTGAGTCTTAATGATTGGCTGCCTCAGCTGTCATGAACACAATGCTTTCTTGGATTCATCTTAGTTGCGCACAATTTTTTTAAGTCTTACTGAATTGATTACCATCTTAAAAACAGAATTTGATCCAGAGGATTGTCCCCTTGACTGTTCAAAGCCTTGTGAGAGAGTTTGTCCTGCTGATGCAATATCATTGGAGGCTCAAAATTCAACAACACAACTCTCTTTTGATACCAATGCATCTGGTGCATTTAAGGTGTTTTTTTCCTTTCTTAAAGCAATATTAATGTTATGAGGCTTCTATATCTTTGTACATGGTTTTCATCAAGGATCTCTTTCTAAAACTTTTAACTAAATATGCAGGGTGGAGTTCTAACTGAACGCTGTTATGGCTGCGGACGTTGCATTCCAGTTTGCCCATATGATAAAATAAGTATGAATCATTTTACTGAAAAAGTAATATGCAAAAGATGTACACTTTTTAGACATCAACTTTTATCATTTATGTGTTGGATACAAAATTATATATGTTAATGTGAATTTGATATAGGAGTGACCTCATATATAAGAGAGGCTGCTACAACCTCTGAACTTCTCAAAAGAAATGACGTTGATGCTGTAGAGATTCATACAACT
Organism: Prunus dulcis; assembly: GCF_902201215.1. Taxonomy (NCBI): domain Eukaryota; kingdom Viridiplantae; phylum Streptophyta; class Magnoliopsida; order Rosales; family Rosaceae; genus Prunus; species Prunus dulcis. Next base: position 9,634,143 of record NC_047650.1, on the reverse strand, counting down.
GGAAGGTACAGTTTCTTGATTAAGGGAAGAACTTTTACCATTTCATGGATGTTCTGTGCACTTAATCTAATTGAGTTTATATCAATTCAAGTGGAGGCAATCCCACTGTACTAAGCCTTAATTTATGTAGGCAGATTGCTCCATTTAAAGAACTTTGGGATGGTTTGGCCGACTCGATCAAATATTTGAGATTAGCAGCAGTAAGTGTGTCAGCTTACTTCTTCTGTTTAATAATTCACAGGGACTATTAAGCTGTAAACTCGCTGGGTGTCTGTCTAGTAGAATTTCTTGGGAGTTCTGCAATAATATTTGCCATTTCCAGGTTAGCTTACCTGATATTGGGGAGGCAACTGTATCATCAATGAAGGATATGTACTCAGTTATGGAACCAGATCTATGTTGCTTCAATCTATGGCAGGTGCACCTCCTGCAATTTGAACCCAACATAATTGCTTAAAATATTTTCAAAATATATCATCACAACCTCACTTAGTTTTTTGGCTTTCTACCTTCATAAAAAACCTGTAAACTGAAGTTGGATGGCCGCCCCATGAGTGGAGATATTGGTCGAGGTGCCACAAGAGAATCGATTGCTTTTGCTCTTCGTTTGGCTGCAATAAAAGATAGGCCTCATGGTTTGTACATATGATCTGCTATTCACCCTTGGTACAGGCTACAGAGGCTATGCTTTCTTTTGATCCCTTGACAATGGCAGGTTTTCTTCAACTGGCGGGTGGCACCAATGCTCACACAGTTGATGGGTTGAAGAAAGTCGGACTTTTCCAAACGACATCCTTCCATAGTAAACATAATTCCTCCTCCAATCTGGTAAAGCACTCTCTGTTCTTTTGCAATTTTTTTATTCCAATTTTTTTACAGGAAATTCAAGGGATGAAATATTAACTGGAACGTCTAGTTCAGTGCATGCTATAATCGGTGGTGTTGCTTATGGTGGCTATGCACGAAAGGTCAGTCTTATTCTATTCACATTGAACTCTCTACATTCCGAACACGTTCAGTTATCATTTTTTCACTGCTGTTTTTAAGTTTTTGCCCAAAAATTTGTGGCTAGGAGACACATTCTAGTTTTGGCAATGTTACTATTTTCCCGGACAAAGGTTCATATTTTTTTGTTCAGATTGTGGGAAGAATCCTAAGCAATATGCAATCACAGCATGGCATTGCTAGTATGGAGGACTATCCAGACCATCTCCTTCTGGCACTTAGAGAGGCCCTTTCTATTGTCGGAACTGCCAAGTCTTTCCCCATTTCAAATTCCTCATAGCAATGTCATAACAAATCAGTTTTCACTTTACAAGTTTTGTATTTGGTGGCTTTTAATTTTTCTTCTACATTCTCATTAGTTGGCTTGGCTGGGAAATTATTTTACTTGTTTTGGTGGGGTGCGCCAGGCCCATGCAATAGTGCAACGCTTGGGCGACGCTTGAGAGCCCCAGTAGCAAGCAACTGTAGTGGGTCCTCCCCCTAAAGAAATTAATTTAATATCGTGTGAGCCATTGGCCCACGTATCAGATATTAAACTGATAAGAACAGATACTACACTTGATCTTAGCCAAAAGGCCGAGAAAGGTATGCTTTTACTTGTTTTGGGCTCATTGTTTTATACACATCTCCGTTCTCCTCCTTTCTTCAACTGGTCGATGTGGGACAATGGGATTGTCAATACCCTTTCTTGAAGAAATCTTTGCTGTTTTTGTGCGTCAATGCAAGTACATCTAAAACCTCTCCACAGCCTTATTATCATCATAGGTATAAATCATCCAGTTATTATAAAATATTTTAGAAACTCAACCAATTTATTGATTTGCTAAAAGCCCGTTTGATAATCATGTCAATTTTATTTTTTATTTTTTATTTTTTATGTTAGAATATAAAGGAAAATGAGAGGGATGATGAGATTGAGAGAGATGATGAGAGGCCGAGAATAATGAGTAACAAAGTGAAAACAAAAACTTGAAAATGAAATTGGCATCCATTGGGAATAAGATTCTGCAATGGAATATTGGAAGGAAGGCAATTTGAATGAGAAGTATAAGCGTTAGAGATTTTAAACTCTTCCATCTTTGGAAGCAGGAGGGTTTAAAAACTGATCTATATGCAATGCTGCACATATAATATGCTAAGGTTTGAGTGATTGCCTTTATATATTTGGGATTAGGTGAGTAGTGTGTGTGAGACTTGGTTGGCCATTTTATTGTGTATGGAAATATTATATTATGCCAATTTTTCCAGGTGTGTATGAGTTCATAGATTCACACACACACACACAAAAATTATAATATGCTCATGACTATACCTTCTATGGTCAACAATAATATTCCTATGTCTTAACATGGTTTTTGAAACACAGAAGTGGACAAATTTTCATGAGCATAGGTGTCTTGATTCAAGGCATATGTCATCTGGTAGCTTAATGTGAATAGAAGTGTTTCAGTTTTGTTTATGTTTTAACACAGTTTTCTTTTGTAAGGGGTTTGTTAAAAATATTTACTCGTGTCCGAGGTCTTTTAGGCTCAATTTCCAATCTAGTATAGCTTGTATCAAAAACATGATTTTGGCTTCACCTTGATAGTGCATGAATCTCATGATCATTTCTAACACCTATCTGATAAGGATGTAAATAACTAACATAGACCCCAAAATTGGCACCTAATTAATATTAGAAAAAACCGAGTGACTATGAGGACATGGGAAATTAACAAAAGAAATTGTCCAAAGGCAAAGGGCTTAGGACAAACCCATGACCAAATCATACAATGGTCACAAGGGCTCAAAAGCCCAAGTAATATTGCTGGTGGATCATTAAGGTGATCCAAATAGATTCACTTTCACGTTTTCCTTTCGAATTTCTAAAGTAAAGTCAATCTTGAGTATTAACTAAGATGAAAAAGAAACTTTGATATTGTCCGAGGTCTTATATTCAATTCCCAATTCAGTATTGCTTGTATCAAAAACAAGCCTTCACTTTGATAGTGCATGAATTTCATCTTCATTTCTAACAACTATCCGAGAACGGAAATGTTATAATGAGGGGGATTTTGGTGAGGAGTTCACTGAGGGGGCTCAAAAGCCAAAGCTCGAGTAAAATTACTAATGAACTATCAAGGTGATCCAAATGGATTCACTTTCAAGTTTTCTTTCGAATTTTCAAAGTAAAATCAGTCTTTAGTATTAGCTATAACGAAAAAAGAAACTTTGATATTGTCTCGTAATAAGTCATCAAGTGTCTCCCATTCCCATACGCGGGAACATATAGCAATTGAAAACCCAAACTTCTATCTTGGATATTTATATTTCACTTTCAAAAAGATTTTTTGAGATGTAGGGAAATTAAAAAAAGAGGAGATGTTGGGGTATCTGCTATTTATTTTTTTAATTTAATAATTTTTTTTTAGCGGTTTGGGCTAAGCAACGACATAAATTATGAACAACATTTTTGGCTAGGCCATAAAAGCTTAAACTTGTTTTGGTAGGGTGCGCCAGGCCCATGCAATAGTGCAACGCTTGGGCGACGCTTGAGAACCCCAGTAGCAAGCTACTGTGTTGGGCCCTCCCCTTAAAGAAATTAATTTAATATCATGTGGGCCATTGGCCCACGTATCAGATATTAAACTGATAAGAACAGATACTACACTTGATCTTAGCCAAAAGGCCGAGAAAGGTATGCTTTGGTCTGTGTTGTGCTGTTTGTTTTATACACAGCTCCTTTCTCCTCCTTTCTTGAAGTGGTCGATGTGGGATTCCGAACACTCTCTCTTGAAGTACTTTTGCCGCATCCACAGCCATCTTATCACCAGAAAAAAGAACATAACAAAAGCAAAGCTTCTACTCTATGGCTTGGCTTAGCTTTGAACGATAGAGTGATATGCAAATCTTTCTTTTCCTAAACAGCTTGTGACTCACTGAAGAGATTGCTGAATGCCATGGTTGATGCATGGCGGATATCAATCATACCATTTGAATCTGTAACTTAAGACCTTTAAATTTTCGCTTAGGAATGCGAAAGGTGGCTTTGCTCTCGCTAGGATATGCATAAACATTTAACCAACAAAAAATAGTGATCAGCAATTATGTATGGCTAATTGTTGTTATCTCAAATGAATTGGTGTAGGGTCGATTGCGTCAGTCCACTCCACTTCGAGCAGGTAAACTGTTCACAACTTCCTTTTCAACTTGCATAGCCGTATTGCAAATAAGATCTGTTATTGCACACTAGACATCGAAATTGATTCCCGGTACTGTGTAGGAATTAGTCTCTAATGACATATTTACTTAGTTGAAAAGGGTATTGAAATTATTCTGATTCTAAATTTCTGTGTGTTTACTAACATATGGATATTAAAGTTATTCTGTTTCGTGACTTTTCATGTGTTTATTAACACATACGAAAACAAAAAATATGTAATTTCACCTTACAATATGTAATTCAATAACTGAAAAACTCATGAATTAAGTTAATTAAAAATGATATCTCGATATCTGAACTCGGAGGCAATGAAAAGGAAAAAGGAAAAAAAACAAATCCAAGTCGACATCAACTATGCTGAAATAAACAACTTAGTATCATTGATTGGGTGGCTTATAATTAAAATAGCACTGCAACATGGATTTAAAGGGTTTTAAATTCTTTTTATAAATCTATTCTTGATCAAATGCTCTACACGATATAGGTAACATCAGTCCAAAACTCCATATATATGCTCTAGTCAATGATGAGGGGCTGCAATATAAATATTGTAGTGTGAACCATTCGGTTTATATTATTCATGCAATGCAATTGTGGCTTAGCGTAGAGGAATGGGCATAATGATTTTCCTCAAGCCAACTGAGGTTGACCCAAAAAAGTAATTAAGCCAACTGAGTGAAGAACACCAACTGGGAATAATTCAAACTCAGAAAAAAAAAAATTGAAGAATATGAAGCAAGGACACTTGATTTGAGTCAAAATGGACCCATCTTCATCTTCATCTTCATACTTGTTTAGTTGTGCAATCATTGTGAAACGCAGCGTCACATGGTTGGTTGTGACATCAGTTTCTCTGCAACAGTATTGTCGCAGCTAATTTTCATGGCCATTCATTTAGAACCCACTCCCAACCGATTGTGCTGCTTTTCAAAGCAGAAAAACTTGCATAACGGGGATAGAAATATTTTGCTATTCCCAACAAATTACATATTATCACATAAAAAAGTGATCACGTGTAATATGTCGTGATTGATCAAAAATAATAAAATATTAATATCTCTGTTTCACACAAGTATTTCCCTTTCAAAGGCAATGGATTTTTTTTTTACAATAATTTGCCATTTCATATGTGCGCTCAGGGGCTCACAGCTTTCAATTATTTGTCTCTTATGTTTTAAATTTCTTTTTGTTTTTCAGTTTGAAGAGCAGATTTCTGATTGTAAAATGAAGAAAGCAAAAATAAAAGAGATTTAGGCAACAATTCTTCTTTGGACGTTGGTATAGTTTCGTAGACCGAAATGCCCTTCATTTGAAGCAAAAACAACCAAAATGTTGGGTGGCTTCTAAAATTTCGAATATTATATGCACGTCTGTTAACTTCTTTGGGAGATTCATTATACGATTGAAATAATTTTTTAGGAGATTCACTATTATATCTAATATATGAGCCTAAATTATATTTTTTTTAAAAAGCTTATGAAATGGACTTTAGAAACACACACAAAGCTCATTTACAACATAACAAAAAGGCTTTTAACTATTTTTAAATTACAAAGCTGTCATTGATTTCTTAAACAAACCTAACACCAAAACCTCATAAAAAAAGTCCAAAATACTCAATAGGACATCAAAGTAATTTAATAATTAAAATTAAATTCAATAAGGCCATGTTTCATTTTTTGAGTTTTTTTTGGGTTTGTTTATAGAAATTAAATGGTGTAAGGATTATTTATAGTTTTAGTACCAAAAATGGGTATATAACTAAATATCTCTAATTTTTTTCGGTGCAACACGTCATTGATATTTCTTGTATTAGTTTCTGTTTGATTTATATATATAACAGTTTTTGTTCGATATTTTAAATTCCAAGAAAAAATGGCATATATGCATGAATGTCAATTGCGTTAGAGTGACATAGCCAGGTGTTGCTGGAGAAATTTGACTAGAATGACTAGGATTTACTATGTCCAAATCAAAGAAAATAAAAATTCAAACGCATGTTGTAACTTGTATATATGTTAAGTGTGCAACCAAGTGCAAAGAGAAATGTTCAAATGTGTCATAGGTCATATGTATATTCGATTGACATTTCGTTTTTTTTTTTTTTTTTATTGGACGAATTGACATTTGGTTTCAAAACTAAACAAAGAAGAATTTTTCAACCAGTTGTTTAACTTTGTTGGCAGTCTATTTTTGTCATCTAGTTTGTAGTACCTCTCCTTAATAATATGTTAATGTGGTGTATTTGTTGACACAATAGTATTTTAATATATTCTACACTCGATGTCTTAGGTTTGATTCTTCCAAATATCGCTTGAAAAAAAATAGTATTCTAATATATGTATCATTAAAATAAAAAGAACAAATTTGAGGAAAAAAAAACATATGTTATTTCAACCAAGAATGAAGGTATAAATTTCTAATTGATAAACTTATTTGAGGGACACCCTTATAAGGTCCACTTCATATTGTATTTCACTAATCCAAACCATCTATTTTGTAGATATTCATTCAAAGATCATCTCTACAAAAAAAACACTTGAATCCGATATCATTTGACCACCCAATTGAATTATTGAAATTTTAATAATTTCTTGAAGTACCGTGTTCATTGATTTTGTAAGACGCAATTAGATGTCGAAATATTTTTGATTTGTCTAATTTTTTGTAAAAATGATCTATAAATGTAGACTTAAGAAATAAATGGTTTTGATCGTTGAAAAAAAAATTCTAGGAAATTATAAAGAGTGTACTTTAAATAATTTTGAGAAATCCCTCAATAAAAAAGGATTGTATATATACACAAAGATAAATGGAAGTTGAGGAAAAAAAGAGGCAGCTCCAACCCAAAAAAAAAAGAAAAGAAAGAAAGCGGCAGTTGACTAGTGTTGGCCGTGGAGTCTGATCACAGTAATGGTTGCAGAGTATCGTTTATTCTCTCTGAGTTGATGAGAGATACTGTTTTTTTGTTAATTTTGACCAACTGGGTTTTGGCCACTTTGTTTGAACATTTACAAGCCAACAAAAAATATCTAAATATCCTTCAACGTGTAGACTTTAAAGTATCTAAATGCAGGCAAAGACTTGTTCAAACTTGGCATAATGCTTCACTCAAGTTTTACTTTATTGACAAATAATGAAGATAATCCAAATAAAAACTTCAAAATAAAAGAAAAAATTGCATTATCCTTCTCTTGAAAGCCTTGCTAAAAATATTTAACTTATTAGAGGAAAAAAAAACTTATAGCCTCATAAGTTAATCGGATCTCGAGGCTCTACATTTTAATCGTTATGCATTTACTTGCATTCTGCAAGATCTTAACCATTTTAATAATCTAACGATTAAGATATGAAATATTAATTTTTAACTTTTGACACATACCTATTTAATTAACTCCAACTTAACACTGTTAAGCTTAAATAAAAACTAAACATAAAAAACACTAAACTTATCATCAGTCACTCATGACACACCCCCACCCACTGACGACAGAAATTTATGGGTGGAGATGCTTCATATAATTGTATATGAGTGTTAGGTAATTTGGATTGGGTTAAGTGAGCAAAAGGTCACCATAATAAGACCTAGTTCTTGCTTTTTTATTGCATTGTTATTCAAAACCAGTTTAGTTGGTTGTTTGTTAACATAGTTGTTAATCTGTAAAGAACGAGAGAGAGGAATATGTTAAAAACAATGAGGCCCCGTTTGGTTCATGGAAAATGAGCTCAGGGATGGGAAATCAATTGCTTTTTCATATTTGGTAAATCCGAGCATGGGAAATGGTTGCCTAGCACATGAGAAAGTATGGGAGAAAGTGAAGCCCTCCTCTCAACTTGGATTTTGTTTTCCCTCCTCATGGGAAAGTTTGGGAAAATGAGCCAACATTCAATGCACATTTTTCATGACCATTTTGTTCCCATGAACAATTTAGAATTACAATGTATCATTAAATGCATTCTTTTTTTATTTGATTTAATATGGGTATAATTGAAAAATTATACAAACTTTGTTTTCTATTCTTACTCAAAACAAACATGGGAAATGAAATAACGTGAAATCTCCTGGTTACTTTTCCGACATTACCAAACATGGAAAATGAATCTTTTATTTCCCATCTCTTGGAAAATGACATGAAAAATAATTTCCCCTTAAATCCGTTCCATGAACCAAACGTAAACTGAAGATCTAGCTAAATGCTATGTCCGCATTGCATTGCATGTGGAAAAATTGGCTTTGTAGAACGTGCATTCAAGCACCAACATTGAGTGAGGTTGATACTTGATACTCACTAACAGGGAGCTTTATATTGTTTTGGACCACAATGGAAATTTTCCTTTCAGGACTTTAATCGAGCACAAGGAGAGCAAAAATCTAAATCAAGAAAAATACATGAATTGCACGCATGCTGATTGTCAACTCATTTTGACAGCTATGGCTACACTTCTCCATTCCTTGTTCATAAGGACGCATTTGGTTCACACCATTTTGAACCAATATCTATATTTTAAAACTATGTAGAGGGAAATATAAATTGCAATTTCTTCTGCTGTTAGAAAGAAAAATACCATTAAATAAAAAGTTGGGTGATTGCAAATGAGTAGTTTATAAATCACAACACAAACTCATTTGGATCGTGGAAAGGATTTGATGAGAAATAATTTTCCATGACTTTTTCCAATGGATAAGAAATGGAAGATTCATTTCCCATGTTTGGTAATGTTAGGAAATGAACCAGGAAATACCACTTTATTTCATTTTCCATGTTTGATTTGTGTAGGAATGTAAAACAAAGTTGATTTAATTTTTCAATAATACCCATATGAAATCAAATAAAAAAGAATGAATTTATTGCTATATTGTAATTCTAAATTATTAATGAGGACAAAATGGTTATGAAAAATGTGCATTTAAATTTAATGCTGATCCATTTTCCCAAAGTTTCCCATGGGGAGGAAGGTTACATTTCCCCCCTATTTTTTCATATGCTAGACAAACATTTACCATGTCTAGACTTACCAAACATGAGAAAACAATTGATTTTCCATCCCAAGCCTCCTTTCTCATGAATAAAATGCAGTAATTTAATAAGAAATATTTCGATATTTGTATTCATCGTCTACACTCGCCAATTATGAGACTGAGTTAAAAATTTCCAACATAAATTTACCAAACAAACCATATTAAAATCTTCCAAATTTCTAATACTTAAACTCTCATAATGGGCTTTTAGCTCAAGTAATTAAGAGCACTTAACTCTCCAACCGAGGTCTTATGTTTGATTTCCCCTCACGCTATATTATTTGTATTATAAAAAAAAACCCATTAATTTTTTGCTAATATATACATAAATCTTATGTATAACATTACTTGGACAAGGAAAACAAGATGTGTCCAATCCAATATAATTGAGCACATCATAAATATTAGAAATGATTAAAATCAATTTTCCAGCTCTAGACAGTAAACCTGATTTCCGACCATCTATTTTTTTTTTCTTCTTAATTCTAGTATTGAAATCCTTGAAATGTGCAAATCAATCCATCCAATAATATTTTGAACTTCCAAAATATGGGGAGAGGGTAATCCAAAATTGTAGACAAATGTTCCCTTTTCTTCTTGGGACCGAAGCAGAGAGAGTTTTTTGGAGAAATATTTTTTCTGGGTAAATTATAATTTAAGGCCGGTGGTTGTTGGCATAAAAAGAAAAAGAAAAAGAGTTAATGGTGGGTTCGCAATTTAAACTAATTTGGAGGGTAGTTTACAAGTAATGGAGTTATAGAAAAGAAACTCGTGTGAAATAAAATTGTCCATTTTAGTGGTCAAGCGCCAACCCGCAGTCCTAGATCTACCAACCTACCCCCAGCCCGCCACTCTCTCTCTCTCTCTCTCTCTCTCACCTCGTCGCATACATTCATGAATGAAGCAAGAGGAGTAAATTTTGTACAGCGCCAACCAACCAGTATGATATAAAAAATAAAATTAAAAAAGAAAAAAAAAAAAAAAAAAAAAAGTCACAGTCAGTGAGCTAACTACCCAGCGCCACGTGACCAGCTCACCCCGCCCTCCTTCCCCTCTTCTCTCTCTCGTTGGTAGCAACCTCTCCGTCTCAGTGCCTCAACTCAACCCCTCTCTTTCTTCCCTTCTCTTCTCTATATATCTCTCTCTCTATTTAAACACTTCCTCTATCCTCCCTAAATTCCAGCATTTGCATTTCCCCAAATCCCAAATTCCACTCTCACAGCCTCACAGGTAAACTCCAATTCCTCTCCTTCTACTATTTCCGGTTGACCCTCCAACTAACAGCCATGGATTACGAGATCCGCTGTTTGGTTCCGTTTCTGGGATCCCATTTCTTGTCCGTATTTGAAATTTCCCCGGGTTTTGATGTCCTCGAGGAAAAATTGATCCTCTGTTTTGTTTTGTTTACGTTGTTTGGTGATATAAATGGAAATAGGAGTTTAGGAGGGAGCTTAAGATCTGCTTCTGCTTCTCTTGTCTTGGACAATTGGGTTGGGGTTTGTTTGGGTTGGTTGGTTTGTTAGGTGCATTGCGTAGAGATCTGTTAGGTAACTATAATTGCGATCTGGTTGGCTTTAGGTGTGCTTTAGCTAACAGAAATTTGACCAATATTGTGCCTCTAGATCTACCTAACCGGATGATTTCATTTTGATCTACTTAATTCTAAATGCTTCTGCCTAAACCCATAATTATTGAAACAAGAGCTAAGAATTTGTATGAATCATGTATTCATGTGTGATGCATCAGTGTCAGTAGTTGACAGTTTTGGTTTCTTATTGTATGTTCAGAAACCGGAGGTTGCCTTGACCTGAAACCATGGCCACTGGACAACTTTTCTCGCGCACCACTCAAGCGTTGTTCTACAACTACAAGCAGCTCCCAATCCAGCGCATGCTGGATTTTGACTTCCTTTGTGGTGTGTATCAGTTCCTAATTTTGGTCTCGAAAGTGATCTTACTTGTATTCTTTTAATATAACAATGTAAATGTAGTAACTGAGCTTTGTAATAGGGAGGGAAACACCGTCCGTTGCTGGAATCATTAACCCCGGTGCTGAGGGATTTCAGAAACTCTTTTTCGGTCAAGAGGAGATCGCCATACCAGTGCACTCAACGTAAATCACCATTCTTTCATTTGTCTTTTTTAGCTGCAATCCACCTTATGTATTTGTGCAGTTAGTCTTAACATAACTGAAGCATGCCAATTAAGTTATTAATCAAATTTCATTGTTGATCTGTTGTTATTGATTTTTTTATTTTTTTTCTTTCTGAGTTTGAGATTGCCTGACCTTCATTTTGATAACTGTTGCAGCATTGAAGCATCTTGTGCCGCACATCCTACCGCCGATGTCTTCATCAACTTTGCTTCCTTTAGAAGGTCAGTGCTTATTTCGTGAGTAGTTTATTGGAGTGCAGAATTTCGATCCTGAATATATGTTGACATATCTGCAGTGCTGCCGCTTCCTCCATGGCTGCTCTGAAGCAACCAACGATTAGAGTTGTTGCAATCATTGCTGAAGGTGTACCTGAGTCAGACGCTAAGCAATTGATCGCGTATGCACGAGCAAACAACAAGGTTAGACAATAGATACAATGTCTTCTGAATTGCACTAACTATGAAAATGAACAGGCCGTACTCACTTGAATGATCATATAATTTTCAGGTTGTTATTGGCCCAGCTACTGTTGGAGGAATTCAAGCTGGTGCTTTTAAGATTGGTGACACTGCTGGAACAATTGATAACATAATTCACTGCAAGCTGTACAGGCCTGGATCTGTTGGTTTTGTTTCCAAATCTGTATGTAGTAGCTATTCCAGTGCTTTTTTTTTTTTTTTTTCATTTTCTTTCCTGCATTCTGTTTTGTTCCATTGTTGAGCATTCTTTATGCCCACTCAGAAGTCCATATCATAAACTTTCGGATAATTTTGGTAAATGTATATGTCAAAATGTGTATACATTAAACATCTAGCAAATTACATTATACTTTTGTATTTAATGTCTGATCAAGTTTATTCATTTAAGTCCTATGCCCTTAGTTTTAGAAACTACTGAGAATAGTTCTAGTTCTGCAACGTGCCATGAGTTTCCACATATTTATTCAAACTGCGTTGCGGTGTGCATTGTCAAGAAACTCATATTTTTGTTTAAAATTCTTAAAATAATAAAATATGTTGCAATTGCAGGGTGGGATGTCTAATGAATTATACAATACTGTGGCTCGTGTAACAGATGGACTTTTTGAAGGTATCTACGTTTGGTCTGCTTAATTTAGTCTTCATAACTGATTTAGTATTTGAGCAAGGTTGTAAAATTTGGGTATGTTCTTGAAACTCTTTAGGTATTGCTATTGGAGGAGATGTGTTCCCAGGTTCTACTCTTTCTGACCATGTTCTGCGGTTTAACAATATCCCCCAGGTAAATTTTGCTTTCATTTACTTCTCTTCAGGGCCTGTCCATTTTTGCATTTTGTTTGGGAGCATCAGCATCCTGAAATTTGCAATCTGATTTTTTGATCTAATGCAGGTTAAACTTATTGTTGTACTTGGGGAACTTGGTGGGAGAGATGAGTATTCTCTAGTTGAAGCTTTAAAACAGGGGAAAGTTTCCAAACCAGTTGTTGCTTGGGTTAGTGGAACTTGCGCAAGGCTTTTCAAATCCGAAGTACAATTTGGTCATGCTGTAAGTTTTCATCTCAGTTGCTCTTGACTAATCTCTTCCCAAGAAAGTAAAAGGGTTAAAAATTCTAAATCTTCTTCACATTGTTTAAATCAGGGCGCAAAAAGTGGTGGTGAGTTGGAGTCTGCACAAGCAAAGAATCAAGCCTTGAGGGATGCTGGAGCTGTTGTTCCCACTTCATATGAAGCTTTAGAAACTGCTATAAAGGAAACCTTTGAAAAACTGGTAATTTACAGCATACCTTGAGGATAACCACCACAAAGATTGCTTGAAAAGTTCTCTAATTCCATTAGTGTCCGTTGCTGTCTAAGCTTACATATTTGGTTGATTTCCACAGGTTGAACAAGGGAAGATTACACCAGTGAAGGAATTTAAGCCTCCACAAATACCTGAAGATCTTAATTCTGCAATTAAGAGTGGAAAAGTTCGGGCTCCAACTCATATTATATCCACAATCTCTGATGATAGAGGTATGTATTAAATCCAACGACATTCCTATATATTACTCACGTGTTTGATATTTAGACATCAGTTTCATTGACTTCTTTTAATCCACTTTGCAGGTGAGGAACCATGCTATGCCGGTGTACCTATGTCCTCCATTGTTGAGCAGGGTTACGGTGTGGGTGATGTTATCTCTCTTTTGTGGTTCAAGCGCAGCCTTCCCCGTTATTGTACTCAGTTTATTGAGGTAGATTCTTGATTACTATGGAGCTGCTTATTCATACTTCTTCACCCTTCTGTTTAACTTTTGTTTACTAAAAATCTAGCTGTGATTGCTCTAGGAGCAAAATTGTGTATTCTAGCCTCTTTCACTAATACATATGACATTCATTTCAGATATGCATCATGTTATGTGCTGACCATGGTCCTTGCGTCTCTGGAGCTCACAACACAATAGTAACTGCTAGGGCTGGCAAGGACCTTGTTTCCAGCCTTGTCTCAGGTAGATATTTTACCACTGAATGTTCTATACTTTGTTATAAAATTTTCTACTTTGAGGACTGGGCTTCTCAGAGATGATTTGGTTATGGAATAATTATATATGAGCCTTTGAAACAGGTTTGCTCACAATTGGTCCCCGATTTGGTGGTGCCGTTGATGATGCTGCCCGATACTTCAAGGATGCATATGACAGGGTGAGCTTTATTGGACATTTTGTGTGTACTAACTCAACGCTTAAACATTAAAATAATGTTTTAACTCTAACAAGCTATCCCTCTGCTGTGTTTCATCAGAATCTTACACCTTATGAATTTGTCGAGAGTATGAAAAAGAAAGGCATTCGTGTGCCAGGGATTGGGCACAGGTATTGAGAGTTTTCAATATTATGCAATAGTATAAACTTGGGGTTTCAATCTTTAATGCATTTAGTAGTTGCATAAGAAATCTTATTGTTGGAAGTTCTTGTTTCTTTGCTGTGGAAAAGGATCAAGAGAGGGGACAACAGAGATAAGAGAGTAGAGCTGCTACAAGCGTTCGCGCGCACACATTTCCCTTCTGTCAAGTACATGGAATATGCCGTACAAGTTGAAACCTACACCCTCTCGAAGGCAAACAACCTGGTCCTTAATGTCGATGGTGCTATTGGAACCCTGTTCTTGGATCTTCTTGCAGGCAGTGGAATGTTCAGCAAGCAAGAGATTGATGAGATTGTTGATATTGGCTATCTGAATGGGCTATTTGTGCTGGCACGTTCTATCGGTTTGATTGGGTGAGTACTAAAAAAATTTCATTGGCTAGGTAGACTCAAATTCTGGATATAGACACATGAAGAATTGATTCTACATAGGCACATAGCTTCTTTACACCAAAGGAAAATGTATTTGGACTTAAAAGGTCGCTAAACAGATTAGGTGGTCCTACGGTCCTGTTGTGGCTGATACAGATAGGACTTATTAATAACTCAAGCAGTCAATTCCTATTTGTTGGGTTTATATACCCTAGCTTTGTCATTGAGAGTAATACGAAACGAACGATTGTCCTTGATGACAATGAGGTTCCGTGGTGGGTCAGATAAACATAGGAGAGAGGACATCATTTTCTGCTTTATATATGATGTAGTCCTTAGAATTTCTGTAAAATATCCTTTTACCTGACTGATTACTCCCTGCCCTTCATCTCAGGCACACTTTTGACCAGAAGAGATTGAAGCAGCCCCTATACCGCCACCCATGGGAGGATGTTCTTTACACCAAGTGAAAGGCTCTCAGATAGCAGGTGCAAAGCCGACTGACCTGCTTTCGATGAGCATTGTTGTCTTCAAGGTCCTTAGTCTGCAGATTCGCTTGGAATGATTGTTCAGTTGTTAGAATAGTGTTTGTATTGCTAATGCTGGAGTTGAGTATCTTCATTTGTAAGTTGTATCCAAAGTTCATAAAGGGACAACCCTCGATCAGTTTACTAAACAAAGTTATGTTTTCCTATAAAATTTCTTGGTTTCACTTTCTGGGTTTTAGGAGAGAATAGAGTAAAGTGGGTATTCTCTTGGGCATGTTTTGTCCTCTCCACAAAAAAAGAAGAAGAAGGTCAATGAATAAATAGAAATTTGTCGCTCGCATACCGTTTTCTTTGGTCCATATTTTGTGTGCCGGTCTGTATTATAACAGAGGCTAATGTTTTGATTACCTTCTACTGGGCAATAATGAACTATAACTTGGGAGATTTAAGCACTAATTGGGGTTTTGAAACTAGTGCTTAGCCAATCTTACCATATCATCGAGTAACTTGAGCTAACCAAAACCAAGGATTGCCCATGGGGTTTTGTACTTTCCACTTCTTGACCGAAAAAAAGTAGACACACTTGTATCTCATTTTTACACCTCAAACCAACTCAATTATCGCATTTGTAACACAATCTATAAATGTTGCAGCAGGTATGAATTTATCCACTTTGGGAATATCAATACAAGCAAAAGAAAGAAAAAGAAAAGACTTTCTTAAGCTAGAATTAGAAAGGACAATGGTTTCTTCCTTTTTTATTTCTTATTATATTATATTTTTGGAGAAAGGATGCGGACTTGACGGTCAGTTGCAAGAATATTTAAATACGTCGACTTACAGAAATATTATAAAGAATATATGTAAACTGTGTGCAATAGGAAAACAAAATCTGCAGCATCAGAATTATTGTCATTGGCCCAATTCCCCAAACGCATACGACCACCAATCGGATGGCCTCCATTATATTCTCACCACCACCGTAGCTCTGTCCATGCCCACAAGTAAAAACCCCCAAAGAAAATGAAAATGAAAATCCAAGAAACGGCCAGAAAAAAAGAGATAAATCAGACAAACAAAAAAAACAAATGAGAAAAAGAGAGAGAGAGAGAGAAGTGTCATTCTCATTTCTCAGTTCTCTCAGAGCACAGCAAAACAAAAAAGAAGATCAAACCAAAGCAGCGTTGCTTCCCTCTCTCGCCCACTACCCATCTCACAATTAAACCACATAAACAACTGAAAACCAGCCTCCACCTCCAACAAGTCACAAGCTTCACTGCAACCCATTTTCTGATCGACCTCAAATTTTTATGGCCAAATGGGTTTTCGGCTTTTATTAGCCTCTTTTTCTCACTCGCTGCAAATTTAACCGGAAAAAAAAAACCAGTGAGAATTGTGTCAAACAGAGGAAGACCCAAGTCATCAAATGGCTTCAGGTGCTCAGTCGTCGGGCACAGGCCATGCCAAAGCTCACAACAATACAGAGTCTGTAAGCAAAGCCATTGCTCAGTACACCGTCGATGCTCGGCTGCACGCGGTGTTTGAGCAGTCAGGCGAGTCTGGTAAGTCCTTCGACTACTCACAGAGCATGAGGACCACCAAAGACTCAGTCCCGGAGCAGCAGATTACAGCCTACCTGTCCAGAATTCAAAGGGGTGGCCATATTCAACCCTTTGGGTGCATGATGGCTGTGGACGAAGCCACCTTTGGGGTCATTGCGTACAGCGAAAACGCCCGAGACCTGCTCGACCTAACGCCGCAGTCAGTTCCGATCCTCGAAAAACCTGAGATCCTCACAATTGGGACTGATGTCCGTACACTCTTCACGCCCTCCAGCGCAGTTTTGCTCGAGAAAGCATTTGGGGCTCGGGAGATTACACTTTTGAACCCAATTTGGATCCACTCCAAGATTTCTGGAAAGCCCTTTTACGCAATTCTGCATCGGATTGATGTTGGGGTTGTGATTGATTTGGAGCCTGCTAGAACAGAGGACCCTGCGCTGTCTATAGCCGGCGCGGTTCAGTCTCAGAAATTGGCAGTGAGGGCAATTTCACAGCTGCAGTCACTGCCTGGTGGGGACATTAAGATTTTGTGTGATACTGCGGTTGAGAGTGTAAGGGAGCTTACTGGTTATGATAGAGTTATGGTGTATAAGTTTCATGAGGATGAGCATGGTGAGGTTGTGGCTGAGAGCAAGAGGCCTGACTTAGAGCCATATCTTGGGCTGCACTATCCTGCCACGGATATACCTCAGGCGTCGAGGTTTTTGTTCAAGCAGAACCGGGTCAGAATGATAGTAGACTGTCATGCCACGCCGGTCCATGTAATTCAGGATGAAGGGCTGATGCAGCCTCTGTGCTTGGTTGGATCCACACTTCGTGCCCCTCATGGTTGTCACTCCCAGTATATGGCTAATATGGGCTCCATTGCCTCGCTAGCTTTGGCAGTCATCATCAATGGAAATGATGAGGAAGCTATTGGCGGGAGGAACTCAATGAGACTATGGGGCCTGGTTGTTTGCCACCATACCTCTGCTCGGTGCATTCCGTTTCCCCTTCGGTATGCTTGTGAGTTCCTAATGCAGGCCTTTGGGCTTCAGTTGAATATGGAATTGCAATTGGCTTCACAATTGTCTGAGAAACATGTTTTGAGGACCCAGACTCTCTTGTGTGATATGCTTCTTCGTGACACCCCAGCTGGCATTGTTACTCAAAGTCCTAGTATTATGGACCTTGTGAAGTGTGACGGGGCTGCACTATACTACCGAGGGAAGTACTACCCACTAGGTGTGACCCCAACTGAAGCGCAGATAAAGGACATTGTGGAGTGGCTGTTGGCTTTCCATGGAAGTTCAACAGGTTTAAGCACAGATAGTTTGGGTGATGCTGGGTACCCTGGAGCTGCCTCTCTGGGCGATGCTGTTTGTGGGATGGCTGCTGCTTATATCACTAAGAGGGATTTTCTGTTCTGGTTCCGATCCCACACTGCAAAAGAGATCAAATGGGGTGGAGCAAAGCATCATCCAGAGGACAAGGATGATGGACAGAGGATGCATCCACGCTCTTCATTCAAGGCATTTTTGGAAGTGGTTAAAAGCCGTAGTTTGCCGTGGGAGAACGCAGAAATGGATGCAATACACTCTTTGCAGATTATTTTGAGAGACTCATTTAAGGATGCAGAGACAAACAATTCAAAAGCTGTTACGCAGGCCCAGCTTGGTGATCTGGAGTTTCAAGGGATCAATGAGCTCAGCTCGGTAGCAAGAGAAATGGTTAGATTGATAGAGACTGCAACTGCTCCCATATTTGCTGTAGATGTTGATGGATGTATAAATGGGTGGAATGCAAAGGTTGCAGAGTTGACAGGTCTCTCAGTCGAGGAAGCTACCGGGAAGTCCTTGGTTCATGATCTTGTTTACAAAGAATCTGAAGAAATTGTTGGCAGACTTCTTTTCCGCGCTTTAAGAGGTAGTCTTTCTAGGCCTAATGTCTTTATTTCTACTCAATTCAAGAAGTTTATTAATGGGGTCTTATTGACATTGTTTCCAGCTCATTCTCAATTTCAAGTAAAACCACAAAGCTAACCTTGGCCATATAATCATTTCAAACCAAAATAAAGAAATAAATTCGCTATATTTGTCTTATTGAAAGTTGACTTACTTCAAGTTGTGAAGTTCACTGAGACGGTTTCATTGTGATGCCTAGGTACCTTCTATGTGATTAAATTTTACTGTAAATATGCAGTTCTCATATTGTAGTTATTGCTTGTATTGTGTTGTATTAATATATGCATTTCTTATTCTCTTGCGTGACTATTAAATGATCAATTAGGTGATTGCTTTGTAGCAATGGAACATGGACAGAACATGAGTGTTGATGTACCATATAGGTATAAGTTTCTGAATGCTACCTTAAAAATTAAAAATGAACATGACATTAATGCCAGTATGGCTTATTATGCCCAAAAGAGGGGACTAAACAGTTTTTATTTTTTTATTTTTTATATATACATTTTTGTTTCATTTTTTGTGATTTGGATCACAAGTTTAATGTTTATTTTGAAAGCAAGTCTGTTTTGGTAAAAATTGAATATTTTACTATATTAGTATTTTCAATGCAGGAGAAGAAGATAAGAATGTAGAAATAAAAATGAGGACATTTGGCCCAGAGCACGACAACAAGCCTGTTTTTGTGGTGGTTAATGCTTGCTGTAGCAAGGATTACGCTAGTAATATAGTTGGAGTTTGCTTCGTTGGTCAGGACGTAACTGGTCAAAAAGTAGTAATGGACAAGTTCATAAAAATACAAGGTGATTACAAGGCCATCGTTCATAGTCCAAACCCTTTGATCCCTCCTATATTTGCTTCAGATGATAACACATGTTGCTCGGAATGGAACACTGCCATGGCAAAGCTCACTGGGTGGAGCCATGGAGAAATCCTTGGAAAAATGTTGGTTGGAGAGGTCTTCGGCAGTTGCTGTCGACTCAAGGGTCCAGATGCTATGACAGAATTCATGATTGTCCTACACAATGCCATTGGAGGGCTAGACACAGACAAATTTCCCTTTTCATTCTTTGACCGAAATGGGAAATATGTACAAGCTCTCTTGACAGCCAATAAGAGGGTGAACGCAGAAGGTCAGGTTATTGGAGCTTTCTGCTTTTTGCAGATTGCAAGTTCAGAACTGCAACAAGCTCTTAAAGTTCAGAGGCAACAGGAAAATGAAAGTTTTTCTAGGATGAAAGAATTGGCTTACATTTGCCAGGAAATAAAAAATCCTTTAAGTGGTATACGCTTTACCAACTCACTTTTGGAGGCTACAGACTTAAATGAAGATCAAAAGCAGTTTTTGGAGACTAGTGCTGCTTGTGAGAAGCAAATTTTGAAGATTATAAAAGATGTTGATCTGGATAGCATTGAAGATGGGTAAGTAGGCTTTTAACAAAATTCTTCTCACATGCTCTTTTGTTTAATATCTTCATCTAGGACTGCATTATTAATACCTGTATCCAAATTTCTTCATAATTGAAAATAGGAAAAACACAATTAAGTTTTTGTTGTTGTTGGTGAATTAGATCACTGGAGCTTGAGAAGTCAGAATTCTTTCTTGGGAGTGTCATAAACGCTGTTGTTAGCCAAGTAATGTTATTGCTGAGGGAAAGGGATCTACAATTGATTCGGGATATTCCTGAAGAAATCAAAACATTGGCTGTTTGTGGTGATCAAGTGAGAATTCAGCAGGTCTTAGCTGATTTCTTATTGAATATGGTACGTTATGCACCATCTCCAGAAGGTTGGGTGGAGATTCATGTTCTTCCAAGCTTGAAGAAAGTACCTGATGGAGTCACTCTGGTTCGTACTGAATTCAGGTACTTTGGCTTCCCAGTATTTATATATTATTAGTTGGACGTTGATGGTGACAAGATAATAAAGTTATGTATGCAAGTTGTCCTTGCAACCTGACTTTACCTGATGTCCCGTGGCTCAAATTAAGAACCTCAACCAACCAGGAGGCGTTTTTATGTTGGACTGTGGCTGTCTTGTTGAACCCATAGGTTTGAAAACTATCTGCTATGTTTTGTAGGAGCAAAATTGCAATCATGGTCTCTGAGCCTTGACGTCTGTTGAATAACTTGGTTGGGTGATTATGGGTCGGTAATGCAAAGATCTGTTTTGTACTTATGGTCCTCTTGCATTCTCTTGGCATAGTCTGACCAGAATGATTATGTGCTTAATGGAATACAATTGTAAAATCTGTGTCTGCCAACTTTTTTCAGAGTCTATACAAACATCCCTTGGCTAGTCTTGTTGGGCATCACTTGCAAATTGCAATGCACAAAAGCAGCGCTTTTCTTCTTATATTGTTATTGGCATGGATATTGTTTTGATATGTAAATGACTAATACAGTGTTTATGGTGAAGGTTGGTATGTCCTGGTGATGGTCTTCCTCCTCAATTAGTTCAAGATATGTTCCATAGCAGTCAATGGATGACTCAGGAGGGCCTAGGACTGAGCATGTGCAGGAAGATTTTAAAGCTCATGAATGGAGAAGTCCAATATATCAGAGAGTCAGAAAGATGTTATTTCTTAATTATTCTTGAGTTTCCTATGCCTCGGAGTACAAAGAGTATTGACTAGGTCATTGGATATCCAGGACTTTATAGTCTCAACAGGAGATGCTCCTTCTCCCAGAACAAACTGCACCGGGAACCAAAGCTACCAGATTCGTTTCAAGGGTACTTGACAAAACTCAAAACATGTTTGCGTTATCCAAGATTGCTGTTTGACTACACAAGTTCAAATGACAAACATGCTTGAGTAAGGTAGCCGATAGTCTACGTGCAGTCTTAAGATTTCTCTAGTGCAGTTAAGCCAAATCTTAATGCATTAGTGTGCCGCCCTGTGTTATTCATTGAAAAGGACCAAGTGGGTCCATTTGAGGTAATTGTAGAGAGGCTTCCACGATCAAAAGCTCTTCCGGTAGGAGACTTGTTAGATTGAGTCAGATCGTTCTTTCGCATGTTTCTACTTGATTGCTTGTACTAAGTCGTTTCCGCTTCATGTTCTCAAAGTGTCCACAGCGAAAGCTTTTTGGCCTTTTCCCTTTTAATGTATAATACTTCTTCTGTGTAATAAAGCTGATACTGATAGTCATCTTCTAGTTGCTGGATTTAATGTAACATGGATGACTTGTCTGAGTAATATGTGCTTTTTTCTTGGCGAAGATATACTTTGGATCACCTGTCTGTGTCCACATCGAAGATAGACATCCATGAAACGGGGATAGCACCATTTTGCTATTCCGACTAATAACGCTATGATGCGTGATAACACTTCTATGTAGCATAGTATTATTGGCCGCGGATTGTCGGTGCAACTAAAATTTTTCTGGTATAGCAGAGTGCCTTACCAGCCTCATTGATTATATTAGTTTTTTTTATTATTAAAAAAAAATCCCATTTTTGCTGTGAATTGTAACTTCTTTGGGAAGGTGGGTGTTTAGGAGAGTAATATTATACAATACAATTGCCCATTTTTCTAAGAGCTGGATGGATTTTAGAACTTGCTTCTTGTCTTGTCTCTCATCTGTCAAAATCGTCCCCATACTTAATTTATTGTAGAATTGGATGTAATGTGCCTAAGTCAACTTGATAGGTCACTACGAGCTTACAAGATGCTTAGGTTTGGTATGAGATAAGGATATTTTATGGTAAAGTTTAGCACTAAATGGTAATAATGGAAGTGTCACTTGCTTCGTTTGTTAATGATAATATTATCCCATAATATTAGGAGAGAGAACAAGAAGCTTTGTTGCTGCTGCTCATTGTCTCTTTCACTCCAAAAGTTGTGTGCTTGCACGCCCATTGTAATGCTGTGCACGCAAACTGAGTTCTAGTTTTAGTGTAAACACTTTTGTTCTAGAGGCAGGAGAGAGAGAGGGCAACTTGCCCCTTGCTTCTAAAGTTGAAAGCGTCCTATTAGAAGGAAGAAAACGTTTTAACTGAAAAACAAAAGGCAAATATTCACCGACTGACACGCATACGAGCGAATATGAGACACACGCAAAATAAATATAAGACAAATATCAAATATTATTCATGATTCTCGCGCATACTAGCGATTATGAAACATACGTAAAATAAATAAAAGATAAATGTACAATATTATTCATGTGCGTGGACAACAAATAAATACAAGAAAAATATTAAACTCGTTCATGCGCATAGAAGATTATCAACACGAACGTTAACAACTAACATTTATCTACACCAATGTTGAAAGCAAAGCTCTAAATACAAAAAGAGAAAGGATTGAAGAATACAAGAAAAATGTTAACCATCTCTCACATGCATGAACGATAAAAACAAGTTTGAGATGAATGTTAACGTTATTCATGCATGTAAATAATGACTTTTTTTTATTTTTTTTCACAAAGGGATATTTTTTTTTAAGTACTATAATTTAGATAGAGAAAAATTCGAACTTGAGTACAATAAGACCGATGCATTGACCTAACAAGCTGACATAAGCCATATACTTGCACATAAATAATGAATAAATATAAGACAAATATTAAATGTTATTAGTGCTTATAAAGGATTGTCAAGTTGTCAACACACATATTACCAACTGACATTCCTCTATACAAATGTTGAAAGCAAAGCTCTAAATACAAAAAGAGAGATAAGGGTAGGAAGGAGAAAGAGTAAACAAAAAAAAGCCACCCAATAATGCAAAACTCAAAGAGGATAACCGAGTCAAACCCCAATTGGTGCTTATGTTATGTGTCTTCTTTTCGAAAAATTATAAAAGAGTACAAATATATTACGTTAGCTTATGGTACTTCTATAAAAATATTGTCATGTATTTATTTTTAAAATTAAATGATTTACTTTTTTACAGAAATAGAATTAGAAAAATAAAAGACTTGATGGTAAATTTATATTTAAAAAAAAAAAAAAGAATATTGCCCCAATAGCAGCACCACCCTAACCCAACGAACCTAATCCCCAGTACCTGCCATGACTGCCATCCCTCTCCCTTCCTCTTTCTCTTTACCTCTTATATTAATTTTATGTAGTGGGGTTGGGTTTAGAGGGAGGATGATTAAACTGGTATTGATGATAATAGTTGGGAAGTAGTCTTGATAATTAAAAATGGGTTCATGCTTTGGTAATCAGGATCGGCCAGTGGCAATATAAGAAAGGTTGAGGTTTGAGAGAAATCAGAGAAAGGTGTAGGGGCATTATGGAAGATAACGATATTGTTTGAAAGAGGAAGAGAGAAGGGGAAGAGAGAGGGGTGACGGCTATGGTACTTTTTAATTTATTTTTATTTTTCTAATTCTATTTCAAAAATATGAAAATTAAGTAAAAGTCCAGCTGTGAAAAAGCAAATCATTTCTTTTTCAAATTGGACAAGTGGCAAGAATTGAGTGGGAGTATCACAAGATAACTGTAATATTGTATAATTATTCAAACTCAAGACATCTCATCTGCAAGTCAAGATCTTTTTCTATCCCGTTTGCACCTATATCATTGCCTTAAAGGAAACCAACCAACACAAATTCTTCTCCTTTTATGGTATGCTACCGTTGGTAAATCAGGCTCCTAATAGGTCCAAAAACATTTTGATTAGACAGGTTTTAGAGCACAGAATTGCCCTTTTCTCCTGATGTGTATGAACGAAACCTCGTGAGCTCATTAACCTAACCTTATCCCTCCATTTATAAAATAGTTTCTCATAGAACACAATTTTCATACCAAAAGAGAGCTGATGGCAAAATTGTAAACTCATTATAGGTGAACTACAAGTCAGTCCAATGTATATCATGCGCAACTGCAAATTAAGTAATCTAAGCCCCAAGCTAACCCAATCCCATATTTTAAACATGACTTTGATAATAGACCAATTAAATTCCAAAAAAAAGAAGAAGAAATTTATGGACAAAAATGGACATTGCCTTGCCCACTTGGAATTTATGACGTACAATATTATTATTTTGCATGGCCTCCAAAAAAAGAAGCAAAGAAAAAGAAGATGGGAGTGGTAGGATCAAAAAGAGGAGTGGAAATAGACTAACTAAGAGGGCCTTTTGGCAGAAAAGGAAAAGCCTTACTTGCAGAAGATAAACGCAGCAGCTTGGTCGGTGAGGACGCCCATTGCTGATTGGAGTTAAAGGTGAAAATCAGGAAGAATGATTGGTTAGTCTTTGTACTCGCTTATTTCGCGCGTGGGTAAAGCATTTGCAGAGATTAAGCATATATATAACTTATGGTCTAAATAGCAAGATTCAGATGATGATGATGATGAGATAAAAAATTAGAGAAAACAGCAAACCGCCCAAAACAAGAGAGAGTCTGAGAGAGAGAGAGAGAGAGGGAGAGGCGACAGCAGAAAAAATAAGCTAAAACCTAAAAGAGAGAGAGAGAGTAAGAGAAGAAGAAGAGGGCGAAGAAGATCAAAAGCAGAAAACAAAAAAGTAAACAGAGATGTTTAGTATGCTATTGACCTCTCAAATCAGCAATTTGTTTGACTGCACTTATTATAGGAAGCAAGCAAAGGAAAGAATGCAGTTATTTTGAGAAAAGAGGGACAGAGATTCATCAATCTCTCTGACTCTGTCTTATCAATTTCAACCCATGCTTAGTAGTTGCTTATAGGTAGCTTTCAAGATCATCAACTGGGTCTCCATTATTTTCTCATTTTGGGTTATTGGAGAAGCAAAGAGAGAGAGAGAGAGACAGACCCATGAATCTTCTTCTTGTTGAGCTTGGTATAATACCATTTTCAAGCCAAGCTTGTTCATTTCATTGAAGACTCTCAATTGGGTTGTTGTGTATTGCTTCAAGCTTGGAGCTTCTTTCAATGGACAGTCCACCTCCAGAGGAGCTTCTCAAGAAGATCCAAGTACTTGAAGCGGGTCACGCCCACCTCAAGCAAGAGATGTCCAAGCTCAGGCACTCTGACGATGTCAAATCAGAGCACCAAAGGGCTCACTCCGTTTCGCCACAGCGCTCAAGGTTATCGTCTGTGCCTAAAAGGAGAGTCGGTGCCGGCGCTGGCGCTGGCGGTGGTAGTAGTGGAGGTTTCGATGCGGCGGCTTGGAAGAAAGGGTCTACTTCGTTTCGGCATTCGTCGCCGCTTCAGAGGGAGAGCCGCAGCCATGATCCTCCGACTGGAGGCACCTTCCGTGGCGGCGGTGGCAGTGCTAGCAGCGGAGGTGGCAGTGGCAGCGGGCCGTCAGCTGTGAACTTTACTGATAGGCAGTATCTGAACATTTTGCAGTCAATTGGGCAGTCTGTGCATATATTTGATCTTAATGGTCATATAATTTACTGGTGAGTAGCTCAATTAAAGTCTTGGTCTTGCAGATTTTGATTTTTTTTTTTTTTTTTTTTTTTTTTTTTTTTTCTGTCGAGGTTTTTTTGTATGGGTGAAATTTGTTTTGGGATTAGTATGGATTGCTTGTATTTTGTCTTTTTGTTTTCAGTATTTGTTATATTATTGTGGGGTTATTTGGTTTCTCGTTGCAACTGTTAATTTGTGGTGTTAAAATGAGATTGAGTATTTATGCTTTGAAGTTTGGTTTCTGTGTTAGAAGGTTTCAGTTTGGTGCATTTGGGAAAATTTAATTTTGCAGGAACAAAAGTGCTGAAAACCTATATGGTTTTTCTGCGGCAGAGGCCCTTGGAAAGAGTCCCATTGAGCTTTTAGTAGAACCCCAGGACGTTGCTGTAGCAAATAATATAGTCCACCGTGTCACTAACGGGGAGAGCTGGACTGGGCAGTTCCCTGTCAAGAACAAGTTTGGGGAGAGGTTTACCGCCATTGTAACGAATACTCCATTCTATGATGATGATGACACTTTTATTGGGATTATTAGTGTGTCAAGTGATATACGGCCCTTTCAAGAAACGAGGATTCCATTGTCAGGTGCGAAGCACCCAGAATCAGATTCAAGCTACAGCCGTTCTAGAGCTAGTGTTACAGCTAAACTTGGCCTTGATGCTCAGCAGCCTCTACAAAATGCAATTGCATCAAAATTAACAAATTTGGTTAGTCTTATAGTTCCCCTCTTCCTTTGATTTAGTATTGAATGGCGCATGCTGATTGTTAGAGTCATGAAACAGGCATCCAAAGTGAGCAACAAAGTGAAGTCGAGAATTCGTGCAGGAGAAAACAACATGGATCGCGAAGGTGGGAGTGGAGATAGTCATTATTCGGATCATGGTTCAGATTCTCTTTTCTCTGACCATAGGGAGGATGCAAATTCAAGTGGGGCTAGCACACCTAGAGGAGATATGCCCCCATCTCCATTTGGTGTGTTCTCCCAGATTGATGAGAAGTCTCCAGGAAAACCCTCCAGAGATTCTGGCGATGAGAGTGAAGGAAAACCTTCAATCCAAAAGATAATATCAACAAAAGCAGAAGCATGGATGGGTAAGAAAGGATTATCGTGGCCATGGAAAGGAAATGAGCGAGAAGGGTCAGATGCTAAGACTACTCGTTTTGTTTGGCCTTGGTTGCATAATGAGCAAGAAAATGATTCAGTTCATCAGAAGAGTTATTTTGGTTCAAAACCAGAGAGTCAGGTGAATGAAAATAATCGGACTGCAAATAATGAGGCTTCGGGATCTTGGACCTCCTCATTTAATGTGAACAGCACAAGCAGTGCCAGCAGCTGTGGAAGTACCAGCAGTAGTGCTGTGAATAAGGTGGATGTGGATAGTGACTGTCTGGATTACGAAATCCTATGGGAAGACTTGATAATCGGAGAACAGGTTGGGCAAGGTAATCATCTTTCAAGTGGCCAGTGCATGCTTTTGAAGTATTAATATTCTTCATTTCTAGAAACTGTTTCATTGATCTGGTAAAGCATGTCTGTAATCATCCAAAGGACCAAAGGTGATTAAGCAGGTTGTCCATTATGTATTTCATCGTTCCTGAATCATCTACTGCATTGAATCATTGGTGACTCTGATTATGGGACATGCTTGATTGCCAAAATGTCCATCTAAAGGCCAACACAATTTCTCTTGTGAGTTTATTCTTGGTTTATTTTCATTTTGATATCTATTTACCGTTTCCTCATTCTGCAGGTTCATGTGGAACTGTATACCATGGTCTGTGGTATGGATCGGTGTGTTCTCTGACTCTTTCTTTAGTTAACTACAAATTGAAGTGGATGCTAAAAAAAAGGTTCCAGATTTAACCGAAGTGATATGTTCAAGTGATGATTTCCAATTACTCTTCTCTTCAAACCAAAAAAACGAATTCCAATTACCTAACGAAGACAAAATGCAGTTCAAATTGCAAGCAGTAACACCACTTGCCCAGTAAAAAAAAAGCTCGTTAACTGTCTTGATGACCATAGTGCTCCGTGCCTACATGTTATGCCTACAGCATAAAATTGGATGAAATGTCAAACATATCAAAGTCTATATAATATGGTTTCGTTTAAGAAAAAGTCTATAAAATATGGGTGTTTGCAGTATCAATGAACAACTCTTCTTATTCATACGAACTAGGTGTGGTATGATGATGATGCATGTGGGATGTTTATTCTGTTTTAATTGTTTAGGATATGGAAGGTGAAGAAGCATTAGAAGTATTGCGAGCATATAATATTTATGTGTGTTTGACTGATATCTGTGCTATTACAGGATGTTGCTGTCAAGGTATTCTCCAAGCAAGAATATGCAGAAGATGTGATACTTTCCTTCAGACAAGAGGTATGCTTTCTAGCTGCATATGATTTGCACTTGCTTATGTACTTAGGAAGTGGATGAGAGTTTGACTGGAATGTTTGAATATACCTTTTGGAGATTTCTCTTGATGAGTGTGGGATTATGTAATGCACATTCCATATTAGAAGGGACTTGTGGGTGTGACAATCTTGACCACCCCATGCCCGACCGCTAAAAAATATTTCTATGGCATTCCTTTCGTCTTTTGTCTTTATGGTTAATTTTGTAGTTATTCATTTTGTTAAATGCTGATGTTACAATATGGTATTGTTTATCAAGGTGTCTCTTATGAAAAGGCTTCGACATCCAAATGTTCTGCTTTTTATGGGAGCTGTGACTTCACCTCAGCGTCTCTGTATTGTAACAGAGTTCCTCCCACGGTTGGTTCTGAACTTCCCTTTCCGGAAGCTCTATATTTACAAGTATCTGAATTTATGTTTATCATTTCTGGAAGTTCATATATCCTTTTTAAAGTACTTCGCAAGCTCACTGGTGCCACTCGTATCAATATTCTCTTAATGCAGTGGAAGTTTGTTTCGCTTACTACAGAGGAACACATCAAAACTAGACTGGAGACGACGTGTTCATATGGCAATAGATATAGTGAGTATTATTGAGTAATAGTACAAAAACGATATATATTAGAGTAACCTCAATAAGAAATACTGAATTTTCCACAGGCACGAGGCATGAATTATCTTCATCATTTCAATCCACCTATCATTCATAGGGATCTGAAGTCTTCAAATCTCCTAGTTGATAAGAACTGGACTGTCAAGGTCTGTTGCCAGTCATGTTTCTATTTCTTAAATCCCTCTATTTGACGTTTTGTGGTCCATAAGTTTTTTCTTCTTTGGGTTACACAGCAATTCTATCAAGTTAAACAACGACCCATTTAATGTTATCTGAACAGGTTGGTGATTTTGGTCTTTCGCGTCTTAAGCATGATACATTTCTCACAACCAAGACTGGGAAGGGGACGGTATTTTAACTCGTCTTTACTAATTATATTAAACCAATCAGTCTAATGTCACTACATATGAGCCTGCATAAAATTTTGAAATTCTCACTTACATGTGGCAATTTTCTTTTTTGTAGCCTCAATGGATGGCACCAGAAGTTCTACGTAATGAACCCTCAGATGAGAAGTATGTTGTAATTGTTCATCTGGAATATTTACCTTAACAGGGTCTTGGTTCCTTCTATGGTTTCTATAACTAAATTTATATCTATTTGTGCTGTTTGGAACTTTGGATGTATATAGGTCTGATATTTACAGCTATGGGGTGATATTGTGGGAGCTTGTTACTGAGAAGATCCCTTGGGACAATCTAAACTCAATGCAGGTATTGTTTTCTTGGATAAAATATCCAGACATTATTCAAGAACGAAAGATATCACAACATTTCTGTAAACTTACATAAATTAATTTTTTTTGTAATTGTTTATTACCTTCTTTTAGAGATGTAATATTAAACTCAATATCCTCAGTTCTCCCACAAACCTTATTTTTCAATGGCGAGAAATGAACCAAGCATCTTAGTAGTATCTCTTCAATATGCCATTTTTTTGATAATAATAACAAAAGGGGCCAGGACATATTGTGTGCACATATGAACAACAATTTTTTTAGGATACTTGCAGGTGATTGGAGCTGTAGGGTTTATGGACCAAAGGCTAGAGATCCCAAAAGATTTGGACCCTCAGTGGGCTTCTATGATTGAGAGCTGCTGGCAGAGGTAGTAATTCTTTCCATGCTTCTTAGTTGATTTCATATTTTAGATCTAAGGATTAAATTTAGTATATGAAATGCTACCCCTCAACTGGGATCAGTTCACGTGTTTATCATCTCAGTAGTTGGTCAGTGTGCTTACAAAATAGTCCGTATGACATTTGCGAAGTACATGACCCTCACTTTCTTTGTTTGACATGCTGCTAGAAGCATATCTTCATATCATTTGCTGCACTTGTTTTACCAACTTACCTTTCTAGCCAGAATTAGCCTAGTCAATAGGGCTTTTGCATTAACCATCACTGTATTATGGACTGTAGCCAACTGCAAGTAGGACCGTGTATATATGTTATATGTGATGTTCATATTATTTGCATATGGATAAGGATCATATTATCCTAAGAATATTTTATTGTCTTCAAAAGATGTGTAGTTTGATTTTTGTGGTCAAGGTAGTTTGGCATGCGTTTGTTGGGTCGTATGGATATTTGATAGGGACATTGATGGCATCCTAAGGTCAAGCTTAATTGTTTATTATCCTGTAGTGTCTGGTGTCTATAATTCAAGACTATTCTATTTTGTTATTTCTTCTAACTGTTATGAATCAACTTTGGTAAAACGGCGGCTAATGTGCTGATTTCAACTTCATCAAAACCAGTGATGCAGCTTCTCGGCCAACATTTCAAGAACTGCTGGAAAAGCTTAGAGACATGCAGAGACAATATGCTCTTCAGTTTCAAGCAGCACGTTCTGCCGCAGGTGATAGCACCCAAAAGGAATTGTAGCTCAGCTTTGTGTGGCATTGCAGTGGGTTTCTTCATCTACCACATTGTTGGGTGAAGAAGCAAGGCACTCTCAGATAGATGCTTTTTCACTTGTTGCTGGAAAAATGGTAATTTGCCAGAGATAGCCACAAATGGCAAGTGGTATTTGGAACCACAAAGTTGAAAAGCAGATAGATAGTAGCTGAGAGGGAGCTGCCTAATTTTAGATGGTGATTGGTTTGGTTGTGTGATGATGGTCGTTTATTCACTCCACTGACATGACATCCTACAAAAGTAAAATTATGGGCTTCAAAGTACGCTGTGTCATGCAACAGGGCGCCACATGCCGCCCATTTTGTGATTCTATATTGGAAAATTCCAAGCACCATTACTCAGGGAAGAAAAAATGTTGTACAAAGGGGCAGAATCTATATTCATTTGAGTAAATAGAGAGAGTTACCAATCTCTTTGCTTTATCATTTCAATTTACTGGGTTTTTATTAGAGATATTTAGTTATATACCCATTTTTAGTATTAATAATATAAATAAATTCTACATTATTTAATTTTTATAAATAAATCTGAAAAATGATATCTGACTCTATTGAATTTAATTTTTTTTGAAATTTTTTAATGAGATTTTGAGGTTTGACTTGTTTTAAGAAATCGATGGTAATTTTGTTTGTAAGAAGTTAAAAGCCTCATTATTATGTTGTAAATGAATTTTGGGTATATTTTTAAAGTCCATTTCATATAGAATATTTTTACAATTTAGACCACTATATTTAGTATAATAGTGAATCCCCTTCTTATTATTGATCCCTCGTACGCAATTCTGCGGCAATAAAGCTTGAAAATTCAAGTGCTCGTTGTGTGCTTATGCTTTGCTGATATTTTATCACATGCACTGGTTGTTATAAAAGCACCTGGCACTTCACTTTGTCAATGTGTCCCTCTGTTACCAATATCTGGGTCCAATGCATTGGATTGGATGGCCATCGCATGCCGTGAGGAATTCCCTAATTTGTCCCAACATGCATATAAGTAGATAATATCTCATCCACTGCATCAGAAAAGTTTTGGGAGACAAATAATATCTTTAAACATGGCGTTAGGCCAACCGCATATTGGTAACAGACAATATGGACGGGCAGGAAAATGAACACACTTTCTTCTTGTCATGGAATCTTATCTTAGGAATTAGGACGGCCACTTCTATTTGGTATAATCTAACCATTAAACGCTGAAACAAATCTGAGTCAATCCAAGCCAAACATGTATCACTCACAAACCTCACGTTTCTTGATAATTTATCCTCATCACAATTCAACAATGTGAACATCTGATTTAACATTGAACAATGAAAATAAGATGAAACCCAAGTTCTTGTCATCTTCATTTTGTCGAGGGCATTATTCTAGTGAAGCAAGTGTCGAATGGCAGCAACGGCATCACCTTTGTGCTCCCGCAAGGTCCTCTCAGCAACCTTCTTGTCCAACTCTAGTTCATTTGCAATTATGTCAACATCAGCTGCATTGATCTTCACGGCAGCCAATTCCTTCTCCCTGTAAATTGTGATGAAGCATGGAGAGCCATGGAGCTCTTTTAGAATGCTGAAAACTTTAAACATGGGCAGACCCAAGTCTTAAACAAGCTCATCTTATGCTTATGTTTGGCATCAAAAGATACAATTTGCTACACATTATAATACAAATATAATTATTATTGCTACCTCAACTTCAGTTCTGCCAAAACCCCAAATCAAAGTTAACAACTTTATGCAAATTTCATGACAAAAAAAAACTGTGCTTTAATCGCATATGTAATTCAAACTCAATTAAGTTAACCCTAAATTGAAATTTTTTATAGAAAGAAAAAAGAAAAAGAAGAAAAAGAGAGTGAATCTGAATAGTGACCTCAATCGCATAGCATTCCAATCGGCTTCGGAGGAGGCAGCAATGGAAGCCATGGCCTCCTGGACGCGGGTAGAGTCGAGCTGGCGATCTTCGACGCGGTCAGTAAGCTTATCGAAGGCTTTGCTCTGCTGCTGCAAGTCCTTCGAGTCCTCCACCCTCTCTACCTCTCCTTCTCCACCTCCCTCCATTTTTTTCTCTTCTCTGATTCTGCTTTCGATTTTGATTGCGTTTTCTTTCTGATTCTCACACAATTCAGAGAAATAGAGAGAATTACAAGCCTCCTTTTTTTTTTCCTGCAGGAATTTGCTAAAACCCTAGATTTTGTTGAGACTTGAAGTGGTGGGTGAGTGCGGAGCCCGTCACTACTGGGCTAGAATGAGAGAAGGCCCAATCAATCCGTTATAGATTGGGCTATAATCATAGCCTGCTCAGCCCTAACTTGTGTGCTAAGTCAATGGTAAAGCCTAGGCATGGCCCACGAGGGTGGCAATGGTCAACTGAGAGAATTAATCGATTTTATTTTTCTTTCTACTCGCTAACGGTCTCTTTTTTTTTTTTTTTTTGAACAAGCAAAGGTACAACTTAGACCCCCTTGGAGTCCTTACTCCAATTGCATCGGCTAATATAGTACAAGGTCATAGGAAAATTGTTAAATTTAATACACACTTGTTTTGAAGAATTTAAAAAAACTTAGAAAAAATATAGAAACTTCAAGAAATATCCATCAACTTTGACAAAGTCAAGCTTTAAGACATAATTATTGTAGGCATTCTAGAAAAGTCCTAATAAAAATCTTGTAAACTAGTGGCTATGAGAAGAAAGCCAAGTCCATCGACTTGGACAATGGCGGCAGTCTATATCTATAAATTGGTGTTGCCCCTTGTATAAGTGAGCTAAGAGAGAGGAGGCCAAAAAGCCAGAAAATAGGAAAGAGGCCAATAAGCCTAGTCCTCTATAAAGTCTTGTACCCATCTATTGTTGTTCATCTAAAATCTCAATAAGTGGTATCAGAGCAACACACATCACACACCTCCTAAATTCTAACAAAAACTAGAAAACCACGTACTCCTAGTTTGCTCAATATTAGCAAATCCATATGCAGCTCTATTTGCTTTTCTGAAAACATGTCGAAATAAGATCTCTTCAAAATCTTCAGCAATTAACTGGATATCTTTAATTATTGTAGCAACATTTCATGGACATTGACTCCTTTTACAAAGGATATGAATAAGAGTTTGAGAATCGACTTCAATAAATATCTTCCTGAACTTACACTGTCGAGCCCAATAAACTACATGGCGAAGAGTTAGAGCCTCAGCTTGTGGCACAGAACAATAACCAATTGGAATTGCACCTGCTAACAAAACGCGTGCAGAACTATCTCTAATGAGAAAACCACCTGCCCCTTTACCAGTATTCCAGAATTCCTTGGTTCGGGCGGAAGAAGCAATGTTACTCGATCATTATCAAACTAACTGCAATCTTTTTCTGTCACTAACGAAATACCGTATCTAGAAGCCCATTTACTCCACAATTTAGACAAAAATGGAATTGTGAGGCTGGGGTCTTGGGTAAAGACGGCCGATATTTTAGTAAGTAAATTAACACCTCATATGACAAAAGAATCGTCATATGCTCCGGAAGATAGATTATCACAAGCCCCTTTACCAGTTCCCAACCATACATTACCCTATGATGCTTCCTTTCCTTTTTAGAATTCTTAACATTTATACGCCAATGAGGATAACATGGCCTGAATATCTTGAAGTGCCTTGTAACACGAAGACTCAATGTGTTTAAAAATTGATGTCGTAAAAAAAATTTCTAGCTGAACCGGCCATTTGGGGAAGGACCCCAGACAAAACTATCCTCAGTATCTTGAAGAGGTAAATTAATGGGTGTGAAAAGACTTGCATCAGCTCAGCTTTATTCTATGAAGGATGTAATCAGCAACAGAATCGTCAAGATTTATTTCATTTAAATTTGTTGAAAAAGTAATGCATATTTGTGTAGATGTAACTACACAATTCTAGAAAACTCAAGAACCTACAAACTAGATGATGACATGTCGGCAACACACAAGCCACACGCTTGTGGTTAGAGAAAAGTGAGCAAGTCGGTGGGACTAAAGCATGGCGGCAAGACTCAACTATAAACAGACATGCAATGTGATCTAGCAAAGTGGAGTAAAAAACAAAAAGAACTCCCAAACTAGATGGGGAGTGAACCAATAAACTCCCAAACTAAGGGAGCCAAGAGCTACCCAAACAAAGCTACGTTGAGGAGCCAATAAGCTCACCAAGCTAAGAGAGAAAGAGGGCCAATTAGCTTAACTTGATGTACACCAAGTTATGTACTATTCTCCACCAACGTAATAAAATCACTTTGTTCAACTATTTTCTTATCGTCTTAAATCCCTTCACCACATAAACCAACAATGGTATTAGAGTGTCAAAAAACTCATCACACCCCTCTAAAATTCCAACAAAATTATCTATTAAGTTAGCTAAAGGGAAAGGGAAAACCCAATTAAGTCAGCTAAATTTACTTTTAAGGAATGTGTGTTAGACTAATGGGCGGATAAGAGTGAATGAATAGCCCTTATATTGTAACGGCCCAAGTAGCGCTCTTTTTGCTGAAGCTAAAGAAGTTCACAACCTAATTTCAGTGTTCTCCCTTACTAGGCCTAACCAAACACAAATTACCTGAGCCGAATGGAGGCTCGAAACCGTTATATTATATGGAGTTTTGAAGTGTAGGCCTAAATTTCTTCCGGCTTTCAATTTGGATTTAACTTGACACTTGAACTAATCATTTAAGATCATGTCCTTCAATGCTTTAGATGATGTTTACGTGCCAAATCTCACCTTTTCATGAAATTTTGTACCATTACAAAATTGTTGTCGGTGGTCCATATAATTAATTTGATTGAACTAATCACATGGATTTCTTTCTTTGTGCTAGCAAAATCACATGGACTTACTTTAAGGCATTAATTAGTGATAATACAACTGAGGGCTTGTTTGGGATTAGTTCATGTGATTTTGCTAGCACAAAGAAAGAAATCCATGTGATTATTTCAATCCATGTGATCACATTTTTCTGCCAAACACAGTTAGAAACGCTTATAATTATCAGAAAGCGCTTTTAGCCATTTGAGAAGCACACTCAAACTCAACTTATAATGTTAAAAGTTAACACACATATTGAGATCATCACGTTCTTTTGCTAGGAAAGATCGTCAAATTTGTTCACCCATTTTTGCCATTTTGTTTTTAAGATGAGGCTTAAAAATTAAGCCTCATTTAGTTATGGTAAAATTTATATGAACGTGGATACTCATATTTTCTTGAGTTTAATTCTAAGGCTCTACTTTCCCACTGACCTTCACACTTGGGTTATAACTCCAAATTCTTGGATACGAACATATTTTACTATAATTCTCGAAACACTAATAATTAGAGTTGGACTATTTCGTACGCCTATGCTTAGTGGTTGAGCACAGGGACAGCTGGGACACCACTGAGACGGTGTCGGGACTACAAAATTATGGTTGCGCCGGCTAATTATGATTCTTTGTCAAACAGGGTTGAATTTGGCACCATTTCATTAATCAGGTTTCGTAAAAAGTCCACAATCGTAAGCATCTCAACTGCATGCATTTATGTATTGACATCTTCTGACCTTTACTTCTACAGTATAAATACATAGCACACTATAAATAGTCGATGCCCCTTACCAAAGTTAATCAAACCAAACAATTACCAGTCCCGCTTCCTCTATTCGATATACACTTTACTGGGGAAAGATGGGGAAGTTTTCCAAGCTTGTTGGGTTGTTTGCTGTGATGTTTGTAGTGGTGCTAGCAATAGCTGAGTGTCGCAAACTTGAGAAAGAAACATTCACTGACGGCGGTTTGGGTGGTGGTGCTGGCGGGGGATTCGGTGGGGGTGCAGGAGGCGGAGGTGGTGCAGGTGGTGGAATTGGAGGTGGCAAAGGAGGCGGTGTAGGAGGTGGTGCCGGGGGTGGTGTCGGAGGTGGAGTTGGTGGTGGTGCTGGTGGGGGCTTTGGTGGTGGCAAAGGCGGTGGTGTAGGAGGTGGAAATGGAGGTGGTGTCGGAGGTGGTGCTGGTGGGGGCAAAGGCGGCAGTATAGGAGGTGGATCCGGGGGTGGTGTAGGAGGCGGAGTTGGTGGTGGAAGTGGAAGTGGAGGTGGTGTTGGTGGAGGAGCAGGCGGTGGTGTAGGTGTAGGTGGTGGTGTTGGAGGAGGCCATGGCTTAGGAGGTGGCAAAGGCGGTGGTGTTGGTGGAGGAGCAGGCGGTGGTGCAGGTGGCGGTGCCGGAGGAGGCCATGGCAAAGGCGGCGGTGTAGGAGGTGGATCCGGGGGTGGAGGAGCAGGCGGTGGTGTTGGTGGAGGAGCAGGTGGTGGTGCAGGTGGCGGTGCCGGAGGAGGCCATGGCAAAGGCGGCGGTGTAGGAGGTGGATCCGGGGGTGGAGGAGCAGGCGGTGGTGTTGGTGGAGGAGCAGGTGGTGGTGCAGGTGGCGGTGCCGGAGGAGGCCATGGCAAAGGCGGCGGTGTAGGAGGTGGATCCGGGGGTGGAGGAGCAGGCGGTGGTGTTGGTGGAGGAGCAGGTGGTGGTGCAGGTGGCGGTGCCGGAGGAGGCCATGGCAAAGGCGGCGGTGTAGGAGGTGGATCCGGGGGTGGAGGAGCAGGCGGTGGTGTTGGTGGAGGAGCAGGTGGTGGTGCAGGTGGCGGTGCCGGAGGAGGCCATGGCAAAGGCGGCGGTGTAGGAGGTGGATCCGGGGGTGGAGTAGGAGGCGGAGTTGGTGGTGGAAGTGGAGGTGGTGTTGGTGGAGGAGCAGGCGGTGGTGCAGGTGGCGGTGCCGGAGGAGGCTTTGGAGGTGGCAAAGGTGGTGGAGGTGGTGTTGGTGGTGGAGGTGGTGCAGGTGGAGGCTTTGGGGGTGGGAAAGGTGGTGGTGTTGGAGGAGGAGTTGGAGGTGGAGGTGGTGCAGGTGGTGGTGGTGGTGGAGGCTTTGGGGGTGGCAAAGGCGGTGGTGTAGGAGGAGGAGCTGGCGGCGGTGCTGGTGGTGGATTTGGTGGCGGTGCTGGTGGCGGTGGATTTTAAATCCCAAATTCAGCTTTAGCCCTAGTTAGCATGCAAAAGTCGTGTGTTGTATGCTATCGTGCATGAAAATGTATTGCCCTTAAACTATAGAGAATAAATGAAGAGCTGTAACGTGCTTCACCATTAGCTTTTATTTACATCTTCCATGCAAGCATTTTGTGATCTCAAGCTTTGGCCTAAACGACTACCATAACTGAACGTAAGAAGGCAAGAACCAAAATATTTATTTATTAACACTCAAATAGCACTACAAGAAAAATGTTCTACAACAACATGTCATTAACAACGTGCATGCATAGGTTGTGAGTTGTGGAGGAGGGCTTTCACAACGTGCTGCAATAGTGTGTTGTAGTACATAGAGTTTAACAACGTGTATTTACGGCACGTTGTTGAAACGAAATTGAGAGATTTTTTTGACAATGCACCTTGGCTTCTTGTTGTATATTTAGTTCAACAACACGCATCGCATGTTGTCAAAACTATATCACTTTTTTATAATAATTAAAAAAAAGGGAAAAAAATTGATCCAAAAAAAAAAAGCCAAATTTTTTGCAGGAAAAACTCCCTCTCATTCAAACAAAAAAAAGAAACTCACTTTCTCTCAAAATCTGAAATGTTCTAAATATTTGACAAGCTCTCTACATCTTCTAAAAACTCTCTCTCTCCATCGTCACAACCCAATCTCCAAATTTTTCTCTACTCTTAAAAATTCCATCAAAGACTCACAAAATCTAAACTCTAACCATCCCTCAAGCCTCCATGGCAGAAGCTTGAAGCTCTCTCTCTATCTCTCATCAGTAACTTTTAGGGCTGGGCATCTGAGTACTGCCCTCGCTGCCTACTCGATGTCTCACGCCACTGCACAGACGCAGACCATTGGCTCGCTCTGATTTGGAGTTGCTCATCTTCGATATCTGCAATTGGGTAATTGAGTTCCCTTTTAGTCCTGTTATTGAAAATTAGGGATTAATTTTCATTTGGGTTATGTTTGGTTTGTAGCTTATTTATATCTTCGATTTGCTTTATATGAATTCTTGTGTATAACATAAATTGTAAATTTTTACAAAGGCATGAACAGATAAAGGGTTTTGGAATGGTACAAATCTCCTGGGTTTATTTGTTTGTTTATTTTCTGTTCTTTGTATTTTCTATGTTTTTCTTGTCTTGCCATTTTGTTAAATCTTGTGTGTTATTTCTCCTTCAAAGGAGAGATTTATAAAGTACTATAAGAGTCTAACTGAAGAAGAGACATGTATGTGTACATGTATACTATTTATTTTTAGAATCAGAGGAAGATGAGAAAGTACTATGAGTATTGTGTTATCTTTATCACTTCTAAACACTCCAAACTGAGCTCAATACAACTTGTCTGTCTAACTTTAGTTAAAGTTTTCTACTTGAAGAATTATACGTACTGGGTTTTCAAGTTTTCTACCTGGTATAATATTTATTGTTACTGTAATTATACATGCTTTTCTCATGAGGTCCCATTTTGGTGATGGATAGACAAGCATGAGGAGATGGAGGACTCATGAGCCAGAGTTACATCCCGACTTTGTACATGGAGATTTATGGGAGTCTTTCAAGGACTGGAGTGCATACGGTGCATGGGTCACAAAATGGGAGTGACTCTGTTATGTACTATGTTCCTTATTTGTCTGCTATTCAGCTCTATGTAGACCCATCAAAGCCCTCCACAAGAATAAGGTCAACAATATTGTAAACACAAGACTTTCAATCAATTCAGTCTGTGATTTTTCTGCTTAAGCACTCTGGATTATAGTTTATGTTTGCAGCTGCTAACTCTGGTGCAATGTTCATTCCTTAATGTTTCTGTTCATCCTTTATTGTGTCTAGTTTATGGGTTCACATAGATGTCATTTTTTGGGGAAAATCTGGTGGAAATTTGAATTTAGTGACTGAAGCAGATGGAGCATGCTGTGCATTTTGGTGTGATTAATTTTTTCATTATCATTGTTGGATTCCTTGCACTTCTATTGAGGTTGTTATATATGATCTGTTTGTTGAGTCACTCTCTGAGATTTAGTTGCCTACTTACCCTGATTACATCTGTCTATTACAATGTCCTGAATCTTGGTTGTATTTGTATGTTAAAATGTTCTATTAATGTCTTCATTTACTGGCCCTTCACTTGTAGCTTAAAAACTGTTTTACAAAATCCACCATTTCTTTGAATGGAATGGTCAAGGCGATTGTGGATACCACTTGGTTGGTTGGGTTACAATTTGTTTTAAATGTTGCTGAATCTTGCAGTATATGGGGAAATGGAGGTGATAATAGGTAGTGGGAAAGATGTATTTTGAAATTAGATTGTGAAGAAGAATTATGGTAGTGTAATGGGGGTTGGTCTGTTTATCAGGTGAGGCATCTTATAGGCAGTGGATGACAAGATCTTTAATGTGATGCATGGTGCGGTACTTGTATATAGTGTTACTTTGTGGTAAAGTGAATGTCTTACAGTTTTTGGCATAATCTCACCTTGACTTGGCAAAATGTTGCCCAGAGTTGCATGCTAATAGCTAGTCTGTACTAGAATAGATGTGTGCAGTAAAATCTCCGAAAAGAATTATATATATATTCATAGCTTTTCATGGAGATACATTATAGGTTATGCAAGTATTTCTTTTGACAGTAGACTTCTTAGCAATTGGAATAATTTGTTATTATTTATTTTATTATTTTGGTTATATCTATTTTTTTAATTTGCTCATAGCCTTCTGGATTTTTTTACCAGATAACGACACGGGAGCAAAATCACAATCAAGTGAGTTTCCATAGGTGCACCATTCTTGCTTGGATGCTCGGTTCTTGGATCTCTTCAGGTGCTTCAAGACTTTGAAATGTAACTAATCAGTTTGCTAGACCATGCTTAACAAAATGTTGAAGTTTAATTACTGTGGTAATACAATTTCCCTTAATTTCCATTTGGACAAATGTAACTTGACAATGGATTTGTTGATCTTTCTAATATGTATGGAGCTATTTTTTTTCTTAATGAAAACTCTCTATTCCGGGCTATCTTATGGTTGAAAAGGAAGAAAATAGTTATACTTGGCTAGATTGTATTGTTATAAAGTAATTCTAAAAATAATATTAAAAGTAATAATATTTAATATCACAACGTGCAAAGAGTGTTGTTGAAATGTAAAACAACAACACGCGCATGAACGTTGTCAATCAGACATACAACAACACACAGAATACGTTGTTGTTCTATACTTTCACAACATGCGCACGTTGCCATTATTGGTGTTTACAACACGCGATCAAATCAAGGACAACATGCAAAGTGCGTCATTGAAAGCCATGGAGCTTTTAATGATATCGGCTTCAACAACGTGAGCCGTGTGTTGTCAATGTGTTTTCACAACGCACAATGTGCGTTGTTAAATGACTTTTTTCTTGTGGTGTAGAAAACCAACATTTATATATTCTGATTTATAAAACCCAATGTTGGAACAAGCGACTGCTGACATTACTTGTAGTACAAGCTAGAATCTGAATTGAGTAATAAGCTTGAAAGAATTAACATGAATTAGATTGTAGCTAGCAATTGATTGGATAATGGATTGGATAGAACCACATATATATATCTGCATAATGTAAGTTTTTGATTATAATACAGAGTTTTACATTTGTAAATGGAAAGAAATTATAGGGATTAATCAAACAGATATGAGCCTCTTGCATTGCATGTTCGATCGTAAACTCCTGGCTAATGATCTAATGATCGAGGTTCATGAACAAACAAACATCAATTAATTAAGGGTTAATTAATTCATAGCCACACTGGGAGCCATTCCTGGCCATTGATGAAGTCGATAGACAAGAAG
Organism: Prunus dulcis; assembly: GCF_902201215.1. Classification (NCBI taxonomy): domain Eukaryota; kingdom Viridiplantae; phylum Streptophyta; class Magnoliopsida; order Rosales; family Rosaceae; genus Prunus; species Prunus dulcis. Next base: position 9,592,378 of record NC_047650.1, on the reverse strand, counting down.
GGGGCAGCTTCTTTTTCAGTGAGTTGTTTGGCCCATTCAGCTCGCCCTCCAGCCTCGGCTCCTGGCCCTTTGCATTTATATTCCGCATGGTATAAGGTTCTGTACATTTTCATAATCATCCCACAACATTATGTGTTAGTCGACCAAAACTTTGGCATAATAACAACCAATACAATTAAGGAAACAAAAAACAACATGTTAGTGTGTGTGAGAAACGTAAGTGATCTCGGGTTTTTAACCTCAATAACACCTTATTAGTATGTGTATGTGAGAAATTCCCTTCTTCCTCGTACTTTAAATTTCTATTGCTTGTATTTAAAAAAACAAGGACATGTTAGTTGGTTCTTACTCTGTGCCACCAGCATAGCTCCAATTGGTCCAGCCTTGAGGCACGACGGTTTTGGAGAGATACATGTGTGCATAAACAACTCTGGAAAAGGCACCCTTGGCCCTGCCAAGATACACAGTGTCCCCAACACCATACAGCTTGCCCTTGTTGAACACAAACCCACTGTTCTCCTTCTCGCTCTCCCTGTTTTGAGCTGTCACAGACCCCTTAATTGACACCCTTTTGTCTCCAATCACAAACATCTCACAGCCCTGCATTAATTGTATACATTTATATTAATTTACTCTGTGAAATTAACAATATGAAAACCCCAAAAAAAAAAACAAAACAAAAATTATGATAAATTGGAGTACTAATACTTACGTGGTAGACAGATTTACCACGTCCAAAGATGAAGTCGATTGAGCCTTGGATGTAGCAGTTATCATAATAATGCCTGCCCTTATAATCGAAGAGGGTGTTATGGGTACTGTAAAATGCACAATGGTAAAATGCTACTTTGTCTGCTGCCACAAATGCTGCCACTGACTGGTTCTGCGAGGTGTAAGCCACACCTGTGGGAGCCTCATTCTGCACATTGATTCATCGTTCAATTATATATATATATATATATATATATATATACAGTCAGAAATTTAATCCTCGCTTCAGAAAAGAGAATGATTAAGTTTTTCTTGCTTGAGAGTTTCGTTTAACATATTTTAATATACAGCATATATGTAGACAAAGGAAATGATGATGAACCTTGAAGCTAATCCCAAAGGCAATGAAGTGGGGAGCTTCGACGCTGAAAGTAGCAGATTCGACGTTGTCCGAAGAGCTTTGGGACCAGACAATGGCGGACCTTCCCTTCCCATTTCCTCTCATGAATATATAGGGCTTACTACGTGGTACGATCACCTTTTCTCTGCCGGCCAAAACATATATAATGTAATACCTAAAAAAACTTATTAATTAATTCCAAAAGAGGCTCTAATTAATTGATGGTGAATTACCTGTACACCCCTTTCCTAACATGGATGATGATCCACTTACTATTTCCTTCAGGAACAGAATCAATGGCAGCCTGAACAGATTTGAAATCTCCCTTGCCATTGATATCGACCTTGATGGTGCGGTTGCTGTTAATCTTTTGGGTCAACAGGGGAGAGTCAATTACTGTTTCCGCAGTCAATCCATCGACAACATTTGTGAAAGTTACTGCGATGGAAAAAATGATTGCCAAGGTAATGAATGTTGTGGATGTAGACCCAGCCATGTTTTAGGGAGAGCAAAATCTTCAATTTGGGTCAAGAGTTTATATAGTGGGGTTTATTGTTGGCTAAACGAAATTCCCATCTATTTTAGAGGGCCTCCGTTGGATTCTTGTCTGGTTCTTCTCTTTTCATTTGCTTATTTTCAACTTCTTTGTTTTTCATGAGCAATTCAGAGGGTGGACAGGTAGGCACACGTTCTAAAATGGGGAGAGAAACACACACAAATTGTAGGTAGGTTTTAGCTCGTCCGTGTGTTAACCGTTCAATATATGGCAGTCTTAAAATGATGACGTGGTTACAAAATTTTCTTTTGTTGCTTAACATACAACTGCATGTATACCATTAAATAAATAAAAGATGCATACAGTTTTGGTCCAGAATTTTTATAGCAAGAAACGTTAATTCTATGTTGTGGGTACATTCAACATAAATACAATATAAATATTTGCACGAAGTTTGAGGTTTACCAGGTAGAGAAACAATTGGTTTATATTACTTTTTTTTTTAAAAAAAAAATAAATCAAATAGAAACTTTATTAGATAAACTTCAACGGTATAATTAAAGACATCTAAAATACTAACGCAGTAAGGGTACGTAGGCACCCTATGATTATAAGGTGTAGCCACAAGGTAGAATGTTTGAGATTACCAACGCAGTATTACTGTTCTGAAAGTTGAGATGAATTTTATTAGTATATTGATTTATTTGATTTATTGCGATATGAGATTAGGATATTATGATGCTTAATTTGGATATAATTGAATGCATGCTGAACGATTGAGTTATATAAATGTTTGATGACAGGTGGAGATTTTGGGAAATTAGTAAATTATAGGGAAAACTCTGCCGAATTTTCGGCAGAAGATAATCTTATTTTAAAAGTGGATTTTTAGTTAGAAGGGTAGTTTGGTCTTTGTGCCCGGCTTTAGCAAGATGTCAGACACTCACAGGGTTCTGCTCGAATTCCAAAGTGGAATTTGGGTCGGGTCCTGTCACCAACGGTAACAAAATTTGACTTCTGCTCACTGATGTGATCCCTGACAGAATCCAATGAGCATGTGCCACGTGTCGCAACCCGGACGCTCTGATCGGTTTTTTTTCCAGAAATCCGACGGTAAAATCTGATTTTTTTTATAAAAAAAATACCAAAAAATTCTGGATTTTTTCCCTATAAATACCTAACAATTTTATTCACTTTCCACACCAAATCTTCATACAATTTCTTCTCCTTCCAATATTTTTTACTCTCCACTCACATTATTCACTTTCCACACCAATTCTTCATACAAACTTTTCTCCTTCCAATATTTTTTACTCTCCACTCACATTTTTCTACTACTTTCCATTTATATCAAAAAACAAATGGCATCTTCTGTCAAAGCCGGAAGCTCGTGGACAACTCATGAAGATATTGCATTGTGTCAGTCTTGGGTGATCGTTAGTCATTGCCCTGTCTCGGGCAATGAGATGAAGTTCCCTCATATGCGGAGCAAAATTTATGGAGAATTTTGTCAAATATCGGGTTCCATTCAGACCGAAATGACCTTGTCTAGTAGCTGAAAAATTCTGAATAAAGAGTTAGGAAAATGGAGAAATGCCTTGACAAAAGTAAGGGAGAACATTCGAAGCAGTCAAAATCTATCCGATGAGGTAAAATATTTATAATTGTCATTTTAATCAATTTAATGTAATTTTTTTTTATTGCATATTCTATTTTTTTTTATTGCATAATCTTTTTTTTTCCTTTTTGCATTTCCAATTTGTCTATATTTTCTTGCATTTCCAATCTTATCCGAAAATTTAATTACGAAAGATTATCAAAATTAATGGTTTAAAGTTAAAAAAAAAAAAAAAAGGAAATAAAGTACAATGAATAGTAATTGCCTTAGCCTTAGCCTTAGCCTTTTGGGTGGAATTATAAATGGCAAGGCTGCCACTATTCACGTGAATAGTGGCAGCCCTTACCTTATCCCTTTGGGGTGGAGATGCTATAGAGCCTAGTTGGAGAGAAAAATCCAAAATTAGCCACTTGGTATTCTAATTGGTTCTTTTGGAGGGGGGAGAAAGGGGGAGGGGGGGGGAGGGGGGGGGGAGGTGGGTGTATTCAATTAAGATTTTAAAAGAGTTTAAAAATCCAGGTGTATTCAATTAAGATTTTAAAAGAGTTTGTAAAAGTTTGGGTGTATTCAATTCAGATTTTAGATGACTTTAAAAAAATACATCGAAATCTAGGTGTATTCAATTATGACTTTTTAGAAGTCAAACAAAGTTTAGGTGTATTCAAAAAGTCATTTATTTTGAAGGAATAAATGAGTTGTTCGATTTCGTTAGAATTTAAAGTGGTAAGTATAAATACAAAAGGCTCTAACAAATCTTATGTCAAACCTAGAAACTTTGAAAGTGCTCTACTCTTTCTAGCCTTTGAACGTGTGTGCTTGTCAAGTGGAGGTAAAAAATCTCCTCTTTTTCTACTACGCTTACATATATGTACGATCTCTCATCGATAGTCTTCCCAATAATTGTGGAGGTAATAACATTTGGACATCCGCACTGTAGTAGAAAACATTGCAAAGCTTAATAATTTTTTTGGTGAAAAAAAATGGTAGTTAATGAGCTACCACTCTAAGCCGGGTCGCTGTTTACAGACAGCTCTCCCCAAAAAATTCTTTACAAGACCCGAACCCTTGACCTTCCTAAAAATGGTACTCAGAGACATTACCAAAATTGTGAACCTAGTCAGCTTTTATTAAGTAATTTCAATGTCAATTGGTTTAAGTGGAGCCTGCCTGATTAAGAGAGCTCAGACTTCATAAATAAGATAGGAGCGTTGGGTTGGGTCCAAAACAATACAGTTGGATTGCAGTGATCGGTCTATTCTTTTGCACTGAGGTGTTGACATGCATTCTCTATGAGAACAAACCACCGAAATCAGTGAAACCCATAAGATCTACAATGGTACTAACAAAAACAAAGATCATCAATTGTAAAACAGCCTCACGATATTCTTGATGAGAGCGGTGTGTGATCAGTCTCTAGAATTCTCCGCTCGACACGACACGTGTCTCTTCTTTTGGCATTACATTTCTCCTCTGGATGTTTGAATATAT